>NW_005370558.1:1438720-1444053 GCF_000412655.1 Myotis brandtii | reverse complement strand
CCCCGGAGTTGCAGGATACACCATGCAGATTGCTTAGCACAGAGCCTGGCACACAGTAGGAGCTCCAAAGCATATGGTAAAGACAGCAAAACACCCCTCCATTCTCCTGGGTGCTAGGTTGTACTAACGAAAGGGGTGAATTTATCAAGGTCTAGTTCCAATTCCTAACCGTCAACAGTAGGAAGGTCCTCCTGTGCCCAAACCCTCCTGGTTCTCTTAGTGTAACAATGCCCCCACCTCACCAATCAGCACATTGGCCACAGCAATCCGCTGGGACTCCGATTCTAGTGCTGGGTGCATCTCACTCCATCCACACAACAACCCTGGGAAGGTACGTGGTACCATACTCACATTTGACAGAGGCAGAAACTGAAGCTCAGAGAGGCTAAGTGACTTGCCAAAGGTCACACAGCACCAGACACTAAGAAGGCACTCAATCAACGTTCGTTGAAAGAAGGAAAGGACGGCTGGATAAGGGAATGGTTCAAACCCAGGTCATTCCAAATCTAGTCTGTAGGCCTTTACATTCCGTGCGGCCTCCTTATCCCACCACCAGCAAAGATCTGGGTAACCTCAAGCAACCCAGCCCGTGAGTCAAGACAACCTGTTTTTTTGTGTGTGTGTGTGTTTTTTGCGAGGATCACATTCCTTCATTTACAGATAGTCATGGAGCGTCTGCTGTGGGCCAGGCCCTCAGCCGGGTCTCCCCGAGGTGACGCCTGCAAAAAGTACATGCGCGTGCAAATGCCAGCGGCCCGCGAGTGAATAAATAAGGCCTTGACTCGCCTCCTCCCAGGCGTGGGGCTTCTGTGCAGCTTCTGTGCAGCCTCTGAACCACAGCCTCCCCGCCCCTCCCCAGCCCAGGCCAGTCAGCTTTTCCATGCTCCCCCCGCTCCTGGGGCTCCCACAGAGCTTCCTTGCTCAGTGGCTTCAACTCCTGGCAGGCCCAGGCCTAGCGCTCGGTCCCAGCCTCCCTCAGCCCGTCCCATGTCCCTGGAGAGCCATGCAGAACCCGCCCCACACACCCTCCCAGGCTCTGAAAGGTCCCACAGTCATTTCTAAGGAGGAAGCTCTTCCAATGTCATGTCACAGGAGGAGACAGTTCCAGAGAGAGGAGAGCAGTGTCCCACGTCACCCAGCGAACTAGATCTCCAAGGCGGCCCTGGAGAGCATCCAGCCTGCTTCCTCACAGGAGCTGGCAGCTCTGTCTGACATTCTGCAGAAGCTGAGGCTGAGGGGGAGTCAGGGCCACAGAGTTTGTAAGCGGTGGGGCCGGGATTCGAACCCAGGTCTGCATGATCCCCGTCTGGGGACAGTTAAGCCCCATGTCCCAGGCAGCACCACTTCTGCTCTGCTGAGACTCGATTCTGAATGTATAGGGGGGTTGGGGGCAGAGAAGAGAGGACGGAAGGAACAGGAGTTCCTGTCGCGACTCAAAGATGCCACTTTGATTTCATAATTTCTGGCATCTGGTGACATACAAATAACTGGTCTGCTCCCTGCCACACCGAGGACTGGCCAAAGCTTCCGGGTCCTATTGGAGTGAGGCCAGACTCCAAGGTGGGGAGGGTGGGATTAGGGAGAGCATGGGGCTGGAGGCGGGATGGCACCTGGGCAGCCTGCTGTCCCCCCTCTTGCCCTTATCCGTTTGGGGCTGGAGGAGCAGGAAGGGCCATGGCATCCCGGCCCCTTTAAGAACATGCCGAGAGCCCTTGGCCAAGTCTTTTGTCCCTCTCCCCCTCGTGTCCTCATCGGTAGAGCAGGGATTAACACACACATCCTGCCCCTCCTGAACCAGTCCCTGGGAGGCGCTAAAGGGAAGTGCACACATGTGGAAGTAACTCATACACATGGTGGGGAAAGAAACAGAAGTCTCAGCATGAGCTCCTCCTTAGAGGCCAAGGACAGGTCCTGACACATCTTCTGAAACCCCCCAGCCTCCCAGCTCTAGGCCCTGGGGTCTTAGAGTGGACATTCATGAGTGGGGAATGTTTTGCCCTGGAGTCTGGAGTCTGGAGCTGAGGTATAAACTTCAACTCTGCCTCCTACGTGCTGTGTGCCCTTGGGCAAGTCCTGGCCCTCTCTGGGCACAGTTTCCAGGCTCTTCCCCTGCCCACTGAGGAGGACTGAACTGGAATGAGGCCTAAGCACCCATCCACGGTACAGGACATGCCAGCACCTTCTTTGGTCACTGGGAAGCTCCAGGCGATCTGGAAGGAGGCCTCACCTCCTGCTGACCCACATCACCAGACCCAGGAGGCAAGTGTGTGGCTCAGGCATCCACCAGCCCCAAAGGCAGATGCTACACCCGAAAAGTCCATTCCTGCTGCGGTTCTGCTGGCTCGGACAGGGCCTCTCTCCACACCGTACCCAGCTCGGGAGGCAGGGTTCTTCCTCCACTAGGCAGAGTGGACACCCTGAACCGCACTGCCCTCTGTCAGAGGGAGACAATTCACCCCCTTTCAACCTCACAGCCAGCGAGCCAGCGCCCCTGCAGCCTGGGAGCTGAGCTGTCAGGGCCCCAGGCACCTGGGGCCTGAGTCGGACCGGGTCACCTGGAGGATTCCTCATTTCCTCAGCTCCCAACTCTCTACCCTGCCCATTGCAGAACTCGGGGACTTGAGCAGAATGTTGACATAATCACAAAGCAATGCATGTAATTTCCATACGTTCTACAATATGGTTATAATAAAAATGGGCCCTCAGTCCTCTTGCAGAGAGGCTGAATAAATATTATTCCTAATGATTATTAAAAATAATCAAGTGTGTTTGGTAAGGCCCGGGAATTCCCAGCATCTGCCACTGTCTCCGCATTGTAAGGAGCCCTAATGTCAAATACAGAGCCCAGAAGGAGGGAACCACATGGTGCTCATCACCGAGGCAGGAGAACAGAGCCGAGGCCCAGGCTTCCTGGAAACTCCATCCCATCACTCCCTGCCTGCAGGAATTGGCCTCCGGCAGCAGAAAGGTCGTTGCCCCTGGAGACAGTCCCAGGCAAGCCAGAGGCATTGACCCTGAGAATGTCTCCTGCACGGGGAATGTTCTTTCTCCTGCTTGGGTCCACTCTGACCCTCCTCACCCCAAACTCCTCTACCAGGCGCCACACTTCGAGTGTCTAGCTGCGGTTCTCAACCTGTGGGTCGCGACCCCTTTGGCAGTCGAACGACCCTTTCACAGGGGTCGCCTAAGACCATCCTGCCTATCAGATATTTACATTACGATTCATAACAGTAGCAACATTACAGTTATGAAGTAGCAACGAAAATAATTTTATGGTTGGGTCACAACATGAGGAACGGTATTTAAAGGGCCAGAAGGTTGAGAACCACTGGGACTCTACAGGATTCAGGCAAGTAACATACATGGGTGATTGGAAGACCCAATCGGGAGATGTGGGGACAGGCACAGACAGGAGCGGGCCGGGCCTGTCTAAAGGGGCCGCCCTGACCTGGCTGCAGCCCAGGGCCCCTGCATCTCCGCCACTTCCAAGAGAAGCTGGTCACTGGGTCTTTTCTAAGAAATCTCTCATTTTTAAAATGTGAGTCACTTATTAAAAATGTTTAAACCATGTTGCATGCGCCAAACAAAACATCAGGGCTACCCACGTGGGACTCCCAGGCAAGCTGGTGGCCCTTGGAGCCCTGCCCTCGGAGTCAGGAGCTGCCTTGAGGCTGTGTGACCCGGGCCACCAGTTCATGGCTCTCCTTAAGCCACTTGACCTTTATAGCTGGAGCAGCAAAGAATGACCTGGGGCCTGGGCCAACCAAAGCCCAAGGGTGCTCTCCACCTGACCGGAGTCTGGCTCAGTGGGTCATGAATCCAGAGCAGGACTTACACCCGTGAACACAGCCGAGGTGGAGGAGTGGGGGACGCATCAAGATGGCTCATCAGCAGCTCCCTGCTCTAAGCTGCTTCTGTTCCTCCGCCCTTGCCAGGAACAAGCACTGGACCGAACTGCCCCCGCTACCCGCTCGAGCTCCTGGCAACACGCGCACCTCGCCCATTCTTACCGGAAAACCACAGTCTCCCTTCGGCCCCGGAGGTCCCATCAGCAGCGGGAAAGGCGTGGGTCCCACCAGATGAAAGAACGAATAGCCACTGCTCGTGGGCCAGGGGCTGGAGGACAGGAATCGCGCCTGGGCCAACGCTGGGGCCGGGGTGGTCTGCCGGCCGGGCCGGGGCTGGCTGGGGGTGGGCCCCGTGGTCGGATCACTGATGGGGACATCCCTGGATGCCTTCCCGGGTCTGAGTGGGACGGGCTTCTTGGGTCTGGCTTTCTTTGTGGCTTCTGATCCAGTGGGTTTCTTGCTTCCAGTGGGGACTAAACCAGGAGTGAGGGTGGGAGGCATCGCTGTGGCTAGAGGCCGAGTGGTCCTGGTAGAGCCAGGACTGGGGGCAGATGAGGGGGGCAAAACAGTGGGTTGGGGAGGTCTGTGTGTGCTGGTGCGGGCGGGAGCTGGCTCACTGGCACGGCTGCTCATCTTGGCCTCTGTCTGGACAACTGGGAGGAAGGGCTTTTTAGAGGCACCGGCAGCGGGGGGCAGGGGCCGGGCACTGGGAGGTGGGGGTCGGGGCGTCACAGGGTTCCTCTGGACCGGCTTCCCTGTGAGACGGGACACTTGGGCAGGGACTGGGTGGAGAGTGGGTGGCACTGGCTTCTTGGTGGGAGGGGCTGACTTTCTCGAGGAAGGGAGAGCTGCCTTCTGGGCGGGGCGGGGGCTTTTGACAGGGGCAATGGGAGGAGAAGGGGCTGCAGGCTTGGTTGGGTGGCTCTTGGGGGTTTTGGTGGCTGTGCTCTTCTGCAAGGACTGGACAGGTGTGGGGGAGCTCGCAGCAGGGGCTCGGGGCACGGGAGGAAGCACTTGGCTCGCTGACAGCTTGGCAGGTGGCAGCGGGGTCCGGGCTGGGTCTCCCACTGAGACACGCCTGTGAGGGTCTGTGGTGCTAGTCCTTAGGGGCTTGGTAGGTGTGGGGGGCACCACCGTCCCTCTGGGTCCCCTGCCTGCTGGCCGCGAGCCCAGGGCTGGCATGGCAGTGGTCAGGTTCCCCAGGCCGAGCAGGGCTAGGTCAGTCTGGAAGGCAAAGGGTGCGCCCGAGTCCCGGGGGAGGAGGGGTCCCGGCTGGGGCCGGTACATGTCGGCCTGTCCACACGGCCGCCTCAGGTGGGTGCAGTAATTGTGAGCGACCTGCGTCACAGGGTAGATACTGAACTGGCACAGGGCGCCTTCGAACTGGACCGCGTGCGGGCTCATCCTCCCAAAGAGGAAGGAGCCCTCGGGGTCCAGCGCGGGGTCCCTGTGGAAAGCCAGCGGGACAGGCCCCGGGGGCTGCCC
>NW_005370558.1:1433064-1438680 GCF_000412655.1 Myotis brandtii | reverse complement strand
GCACGTCCAGGTCGAAGGCCACGGAACGCCGGGGTCCCAGGTGGACGACCGTCTTGCCGGGGAGGAACTGCAGGCCCAGCTGCAGCTTGTGCTTCCGGCTGCGGACGGCGAAAAGGAAGGCATGGTTCACCCGATGGGAGCAGAGGCTCAGCACCAGCGCCAGCTCTGTGCCCAGGGCGGCAGGGATGATGGCGGTCGTGGGGGCCTGGAGCCGGGCCCGCTGCGTAACGATGAAGCCCGACTGGAATGGGATGACCCCTGGGGGTGGGGGGCTCCGGCCGCCCGCTGCCTTGGTCCAGCTGAGGCCCAGCCGCTGGAGGACGTCCACATCTGGAGAGGGAGGGCAGAGGGGAGAGAGCACGGTCAGGGCCTGCTCCAGCCCAGACCCCTACAGGTGCGCAGGCAGTGAGGACCATCGGCCTCCGCTGCCCGCTGCCCCATGGGTGTGGCTGAGAGTGCGGAGCTGGAACCGGTTCCTTGTCTGGCTGCATGATCTTGCACATGGTGGCAGAAAACACGGCCTCCGGAGCCAAACGTCCTGAGTTCAAATACCAGCTCCATCATTACTAGCCCTGTGACTCTAGTGTCTTGGTCTTCCCATCTGTTAAATGGGATAAGAGCAGCAACACACTCAGAAGGATGCTGTGAGGATTAAATGAGCTAATACACTTGAAAAAAAAAGTGCCTGGCACAAAATAAGTTTTTTTAAACAATAGCTATTGATATTAAAAATAATGATCATCACCAAATGTTAGCTCTGGGTATCAGAGGCTGTGTTCAATGTGACCTGCTTCCCTTTCTCTCTGCCTCAAAGGGTGTCTCCTCCAGGCAGCAGGCCCACAAGTGAGGGAGCAGGGTGACAGGAATGGACATGCCACTGGAGTTGGGTCAGGATGTCCACCTTTAGGAACCTACTGAGTCCCTTCCCACGCCCGAGGTCTCTGTCTGGCTGGAGCAGGCGCCGGGGAGCTTCTCTCTGCATGGGAGGGAGAGGACAGTTCCAATGTCGCCGCCCTCGCTGAGTGGCTCTGGAGAGAGCCGGGGAAGTCATCGAGGCACCCCTGCAGCCTCTGTCCTCTGGCAGACCGCGGTCTGGCCAGGTCACATCCGCCTGGTAATTACGGCGGCGGGGCTCGCCAGAGCAAGAGGAGGCTTCCAGGGTGTTTATGGAAAGGCGACCTGAACTCGCCTCTCACGAGCCATTCTGCTGCCAGTGTCTGCAGACTCTGGCCTTGAGCTGTCTTGGCCGGAGAGAGGCCGCCCCCGGAATTGGGGTCTGGGTCAGTCCTCAGGGCCCCTCCCCTGAGCTCGGCACCTAGCCCCTGAGTGTGGAATGCTCTCTCACTACCCAGTGGGACGGGTATACATTGGGCTGAATGCGGCACTCAGCGCTTAGTAGGCCCTCCATTGACAACTGAGGTGGATGAACAGGTGGATGGGTAGATGGGCAGCTAGACAGGTTGGGAGAAACGGAGAACCTGGGTGCTGGCAACAGGGCAGCATAATGGCTGCACAGCAG
Source organism: Myotis brandtii (assembly GCF_000412655.1). Taxonomy (NCBI): domain Eukaryota; kingdom Metazoa; phylum Chordata; class Mammalia; order Chiroptera; family Vespertilionidae; genus Myotis; species Myotis brandtii. The sequence continues at coordinate 1,437,161 of NW_005370558.1, read as the reverse complement.
GCTCTGGAGGCAGAAGGCCAGACCTTAAAGCCAGACAAGACCGCCATGGGTCTGGACTGAGTCTCAGTTTCCCCCTCTGTAGAGAGGGGCTACAAGATGTGCCTCCATCATAGGGCTGCTGGGAGATGCGATGGTCGTCTTCCCCATCTCCTCCCCCTCGCCCTGCACCACGAAACTCTGGCCCGGGCTCTTCCTGACTCCCAGGCCTCGGTTTCCCTGCCTGTAAAACGGGGGACACGAGACCTGGAGATGGCCCTGTTCTAAGAGCTCTGTAGCTTCAGGCTGCTGTTTCAGCCACTTGCATTGAAGACCTTTATTCCTCCCTTGACCTGAGGGCCTTCATTTCACTTCACATTCCTCCTCTCTCCCACCTCTGTTGGCCCCCAGGTCCTAAGCTAAACCAAACTGCTAAGGGGTCTCTGAGTAGTAGTATATTTTACGTTTTAATCACTGAAAACCGCTTCGTTATCACAAAGTATTATTCACTATAAACAACTTAAAATGGAGGAGCCATTTGTTGGGGAGCCACTTGTTCCCCCTCGGCCGCCCCAGGAGGCCCCCGGGCCTGCACCCATCTCCCCCGGGAAAACCACAGCTTGCAGCCACTTGCACTCGCCAGGGAAACGGACAACTGGCCGGGCCGGGCGGCACTGATGGGGTTTCCCTCATCGTCCTGCTGAGGTAGGTTTCAACACCGACACCAACCAGTCTCCAAGCCTCCCCCGCGGGCAGAGCCCTGAACTCTCACTCCTGGGGCGGAGGTGGTCACCGCTGAGCTTCCGGAGCCTCTGATCCCTGTGGGCCCCACCGCGGAGAGAGAGGGGCTGTTCTTGCCCAAACTTTCGGGTAAACAATGTCGTTAATAATAACGAACATTTACCGAGCACGTACTCTGTACCAAGTGCCTGACATGCCTTATCTCGACTGAGTCTCTCAATCATCTATGGAGCAGGTACTGTTCGTTATTCCCACTTCATAGATGAGGGTCAGGAAAGTTCGCTATAATAACTTGCCCAAGGTCATGTAGCATATAACAAAAGGCTCAGCTGAAGTTGGAACCCTGACCGCTTGGCTTCAGGGTCTTTTTCCTTAGCCACGATGCTCTCCTGTGCTGGAGGCCCTCAGACAGGCTGGAACGCATGGTGGAGACACATCCAGAATCCCATCAGAGCTGAGGAGCTAGGGGACAGGGGAATGAATGCAGCCCAACGCCAAGATGGAAGGGCCCAGCCAGCTGGCCGCAGCAAGATCCTTTATTACATAAACCTGGCTCCACACAGCTCCAGCCTCTCCCCAACCCCCAGCGCCTGACTCAGGACTCTGGACAGCTGTTCACCTACTTTGTGGGGGAAACGGCAAGCTCGGAAAATGTGACATTTGCACAAAATGTTGCCGGGCAGCAGCAGGAGTCTCTTCCGGGCATGGCCCTCCCCTCCCAGGGGCCCAATCCCTGCCCAGCGGCCAGGTCAGGCCACAGGGGCCCTGGGAGTGCCCGGCGGCCTGCCCTGCACACGGCGGGTGTGGAGAAGGGGGAAGGGCTGCTATTTTAAGAGGCCTTGTGGCTGCTTGACAAACAGATGTGGGAGAGGTTTCAGTTTCACCGGGCAGCTGTGTAGCCAGCCCACTGCCGCCCTGGCCCCCTGGACAGCTCCTCAGGGATCGCTGGGAAAAGCAGGATCTCACGGCAAGGGGAGGGCCGGCGACAGGCTTGGGCAATGATAGCCCTGGCCTTCATGTCTCCTTTCAGCAGTTGTCCCAGGACAAATAGGGGCGACTGGGGCTGACTGGCCCAAAGTGGCCGACCCACACTGTGCCTCGGAGAGGAACGAAAGGCTCCCCGCTCCACATTTCTGCACTGAGCCCTTCCTACCCCTTACAAAACATCAAACATGTTTCTCTCGTGACCAGAGAGGATTTTCCAGTGATCAGCTCCATTCTACTGATGAGAAAACCGAGGCATCGAGTTCCAATTCGGGGCACGGATGTCTCCTACCCCTGCATTCTCCCATCCCTTCTGTCCCCCCATCCTCCCCTGGACAAAGAGAAGAGAGAGTTACCTTCAGGAGCTTCTTGGGTGGAGGCCAGGTGACAGGCGAATGAGACTAAGATCCAGGTGAAGAGAAACCCCCTAGAGACCAGGAGACACAAGCAGAGGCGGCATCAGCTTCCACCCCTCGGCCCAGATCTGGCTGGGGAGTTGGGAGTGGATCGTCCAGACCTGCCCACCCCAGTGTCGCCCGGGGGGGTGGGGGGGACTGGGAGGCAAGGTGCAGGCTCTAGGACCCTATCAGAATAATCCACACTCCCAAGTCTCTAGGTACAGCCTCTGGGGACAGGAGCTGCTTATATGGTACACATACAACCCTGCTTTTTTACAGAATGATAAACCAAGGCCACTGGGCAGGAAACAGTGGGCAGGAAGCTCTGCCCTGGGTGTCAGGAGACCCAGGGTCCAGTCCAAAATCTGCCGCCAACTCACTGGGGGACAAGGAGCCAGCCCCTGCCCTTCCCCCTTTCTGGGCATCAGTCTCCCCGTGGTACTACGGCCCTATGATCTTGAGGCCCGATGGGTAGTACAGCCAGGGCTGAAAGTTCGACAGGAAGACCAGTCTGGTCTGTTGGGATGGCCATCATCCTCAAAGGGCTAGAGAGATAAACACTCACTGCCCAGGCCCAAGGCAAGGAGAAGACCCCTTAACCAGGACCAGTGTGCGCTCAGGAAGCTGCCCAGCTGGCTTCCCGCTGATAGAAAATGGGAGGAGAAAAGAGAGGAGACGATGAGGAGTCAGGCAGGCTCAGGTGCAACCGGCCCCCTTGCTTACCAGCTGTGTGATCCTGGACGAGTCACTCAGCCTCCCTGAGCCTGTCTCCTCTGAAACATGGCTGGCATGGCCAGGCATGAGGATTAAATGAGCTCATGCATGTCAAGGGCCTGGCCTACCACCAGCCATGCCAGTGCCCCTTAGACTGTCTCTGATGCCTTTGCACTCCGGGGACTGGAAGGGTTAATGCTCTGCTCAGTGGCTCCTGCCAAGATGGGCAGAGGCAGTGATCTGATTTCACCTTCCTGTGGGAGCAGCCACTGGTGATACCCGAAGCTACCTGGGGCATCTGATCCTCGAGCAGGCAAAGGGGAGGGCGGCACGTGGCCAGAGATGGCTGGCCAGGATGCAGGCCAAGCAGGGATGGCTGGCCAGGATGCAGGCCAAGAGAGCTGTGACGGGGGAGGAGCGGGGGAGGAGAGGGGGGGCCAAGGCTGGGACACACAGGCTGGGATCCACTCATCTCCAGCAATGACTAAAGGTCAGAGTGCCTAGCTGCCCCGGAGAGAAGGGCACAGGCTGGCCTTCTGGTATGATCTGCCCACTTGAATCAAATGGCAGCTCCATCATCCCTGAAAAGAAATAATAGGCATCTTTGTTTGACAAAAACGGAGGCTTAGGGAGGGCAGGTACTTCCTCAAGGTTACCCTGGGCAGGCTCTGGGTCATAATTCTCTCGTCCATCCACCAGGTGGACGTTACAGGAAACTGGCCAGATATATTGGGGGAGAACTGTCTCCTGTATCCCTGTCTTGGCAGGTCCCATAACACAACTGCACACCAAGGGCTCCGAGAAGTCCTGGAATAAATTGACTGCACATTTTGTCACTCAGCTAGACCACGGAACTCGTTTTTTCTGAGAAGGCTCCCTCAGAAGACGCTGCCCCTCACTTTCCAGTGTTCCTGAAACCTCACTAGTTTCCATTCCGTTTCCTTCCAGCCCCCTCTCTTCCCAGCTCTCCCCAGGCACCAGCCCTCACTCCTCGAGTCGCACTGTGTTAAGTCTAACACTTGTATTAGCATGTTTCCCCAACTGCTCCAGAGAGGCCAGAGAGAATTTGCCAATGATCAGAGAGAAGGTGCAGCAAGCACACATGGCATTCCCGGTCAGCTCTTCCTGCTGTGTGTGATGCCAAGGTGACTACTCTGTAGAGAATAAGAGGGTAAATTAGGGGGGGAGGGAATGTTTTTAATCTCCAAAGTTCAAGAGAAAGAAGACTCGCAGGGGAGAGAGGGCAGCTAGGATCAGAATCTGTTACAAAAAGTATCTGTCGTC
>NW_005370558.1:1430344-1432976 GCF_000412655.1 Myotis brandtii | reverse complement strand
CCCCCCCCCCCCCCCCCGGTCCATTCACCTTGACAAATGCCACTAACCACGTCAGACCTGGATTCTGTGTGCACTTGACCCATAAACTTCCAAAGCATAATGCGGGAGTATAGAGTGGGAGAAGGCCCTTTGAGCTCTTCTAGAGTCAGATTCTAGTCCCATCTCTTTATTGCAGAGATGGACAACTGAGGCCCAGAGAGGGGAAGTGACTTGCCCAAAGCTACACAGCGTGTCAGTGACCATATCATCTGACTCCACTGCTCAACGCACAGTCCTTTTCACTGGACTTGCCTCCCATGGAGAAGGCGGAGGCTTATAGGGACTTGTCAGAGACCAGAGTCCCAGCCTTCACCAACAGGAACAGAGATGCAGCCGGGGAGCCAACAGCCCTCTAAGTGAGCTCCAGGCCTGGAAAGTTGGCTCCCGGAGGGAGGCCCTGCCGATCCTTTTGCTCCCGTTCCAATCCTGCGTAGGCTACTGCTCGTAATGTTTTGTGCCTGCGCTGGCTCAGGGCTTTGTTCTTCTAGACTTCTATTTTCACCACTGACTCGTGGGCCTTGGCTCGGTGAAGCCGGGGCTCCAGCATGTCGGGAAGACCAGAGCATAGGGGCCAGAGCGGGCAGGAGGCCGCTGAAACTGGAGCCACGCGTTAGGTGCCTGACCTTGGAGACACAGCCTGGCCACACAGCCCTCCAAGCGGGAAACCCAGGTGTTCACTTCCCCTGAGAAAAGCCCTCTGCCAGTACATCAACTGTGGCTACTCCTGGACCACCAGGCTGCTGGAAGGTGTAGCTGGTTTGCATGGTTTTCCTCCATCCTCGTTACCTGGGAACATACAGGATCTTGGAGACCCATACCAGCTTGAACACCCACTGAAAGCTCAGAGCTGAGACTCAGGGTGCTGGGACCCCGAAACACACAAGGAAGGGGCCCCCGAGGCCCCTGGGCTTGGCTGTGCTCTCAAGGGGTAAGATGGGAAAGAAGCTGCCCAGAGGACACAGAACAGCAAAGGGCGATAGGCCTGTTCCACCTGCCTCCATGGACTAAAGCCAGGCCCCAGGTGGCCAGACAGTCCCACCCAGGCTCCTTCCTTCACACCTTCTACCTCTTCCATGGGAACACAGATGGGTCATCTGTCTGGACAGGATGAAGCCCAGAATTTTCCAGTTGACTCACACATCCATTGAAGATGAGGTGAATAATAATACAAACAACAGCTGCCGTTTACTGAGCACTTACTATAAGCCAGGCACTGTTCTACACCCTTTATAAGCACAGTCCCTGTAATCCTCACAACCCCCACCGCCCAGCTGCTGGTTGGGAGTGAAGATGCCCGTATTGTGGGTGAGAAAAACAAGAAGCAGAAAGGCTTGCCCAAGCTCCCAGGGCCGTGTCAGGATTCTGTCACAGCCCCTGGTGGCAGTGCCCTCTCTGCCCTGCAGCCTGCCTCCCACCGGTGTGAGTCCTCCGCCACCCACTGAGATGGCACTTCGGTGGTCTGGGGAGAGGTGTGGAGGAGCAAGGCTGGCAGGCACACCGGGACCAGAGGGCACAGGATCTGGGGCCCTGTAGTGGTGAGGGAGGCAGAAAGACAGGAGCAAGCAGAGGCTGGGCCTCCATGCAGCATGACTGCCCACTTGCCCAAAGCTTGGGCCCCACTATAGGGTGCTCGCCTGGCACCACTTTTCTACCCAACCGCTGGCATCTGCCCTGGCACGGGGTCTTCTGGAGAAAATGAGTCAGCAGTGTGCTTGCTGGTGCCGTGTGTGTGTGTGTGTGTGTGTGTGTGTGTGTGTGTGGTGCGGTGGGGGGCGGGGGATCTCAGCCAGCCTTCTTTTTCCAAGACATGGGAAAGAAGGGGGGCCGTCCTCCTCCATTCCAGCTCAGAGGGGCAGGGCATGGAGGGGGGCGGAGCTACCGCCCAGACCAGCCTCTTGGGAGTGTCCTCCGGTCCTGGGGGCAGGACAGAAAGCCAGCAAGTTCTGTGCTTCCCTGGGCAGAGAGCATGAGCCACAGTCCATAAAGCCCCAGGGGCTGCTCCCTTCCACGCTAGCTCCCCGACACACTTACCCCCAGGGCAGCGACTGGCTCTCACACGCGCTTCCTCTCTCACAGCTCCTACTGCACAGGCGGGACTCAGAGCCCCTGGGTCCCAGCTCTCCTAGCCCCTCCTAGGAATTCCCTGTCCCTCCCGGGCCCTCCCTCCTCCAGTCCCCGCATCTGCATGTACAGCGAGGGCTTCCACCGGGTGCTCTCCCAGGGCCCTTTCCGCTCGGACGTGCTGGCTCTCACTTTCTCTCTCTCACACGCGGGAAAGCAACAGGAACGGAGACCCCACCCCCCACCCCAGAGAAGCAGGGAAACACGGAGACACAAACCCAAACAGACTTGACATACACGCGAAGATTTCCAGAAACCGGGGACGTGCAAAGACACACACAGACACAGACAGGAGCAGAAGCCCAGGCGTGGAAACCTAGAAACTTGGGGGCAGTTTCCCAAGAACAGCCAGAAACGGAGACTTACAGGCTGGGGACCTGACGACGGGGCACACCGAGACAGCAGAATTGGAGACCCCTCCGCCCCCAAGCAGCCAAAAGCCCCCCTCCAGGCGCCACCACCACCCCCAATT
>NW_005370558.1:1428296-1429813 GCF_000412655.1 Myotis brandtii | reverse complement strand
GCTCGCCCCTGCCTCACTCTTTTTCTGCTTCCACCGAAAAGCAGCAGCAAAAAAAAAAAAAAAGGGAGAGAGAGATGATCAAACTTTTGGAGGCGGGCTGCTGGCGGTCCCCGGAGACAGAGCAAGGCCGGGCGAGGGCGCGCGGAGGGCGGTGGAAGCAGCCTCCCCGCCGGCCTGGGGGAGGAGAGGAAAAGGAAGGATTTGGGGGAAATGAAGGCGATTTAAAGTCTCGGCCCGCCGTGGCTCTCCACCTTCTCTCCTCCCAGCGCTGGGCCGCCCTCTGCTGCCCCCTGCTGCCCCCTGCCGGCCGCAGCCGGGGACACACTCCGGACCTGCCCACTGCAGCCGGCTGAGACATCTACCACCTCTAAAGATGAGGAAACTGAGGTTCACGGAGACGAATGCGTTGGCCAGGGCTGTTCACCGGCCTGATCACAGGTCAGAGATTCGGGACTTCCGGCTTGTGAGTTGGGAGGAGGAGATAGAGGCAGAAACAGGACAGAAAATGCTGAAAGGAACCAGGAGTTCCAAGGGCAGATGTGAGACCAGGACTCAGTGTCCAGACTCCCACGACAACAACCAGTGTCCTACCACACACACACACACACACACACACACACACACACACACACACACACACACACACACACACACACACACACACACACACACACACACACACACACACACACACACACACACACACACACACACACACACACACACACACACACTTTTCCTCCCGGATTCAAAACTCCCTGGAGAACAGACTCCTGGGCGTGCAGTGGGTGTGCTTGTTAAATGTTGGTCAACCTGCTCACTCTCCCCTCTCCATTCGGTAAGAAATGAGAGCTTAACACGCCCCCCGCCCCGCAGTCTATCGAAGAGCCTCCCTGAGATCCCACACTGGAGCACAGAACTGCACACCTCAATTCCCTGGCAAACACCCAGCCAATTCGCATACCCGCAACCCCAGTCGGAGCCCTGGCACCAGAAGCCTCATCTGCCTCCGCCTCCACCTCCAGGACTTGTTCACTGGTGCACACACGCACATCCACACGGACCCACACTCAGACATGCTCTCACTCATTCACATGCAACACAGCCACACGCACACACACCCCAGGGCGCCCACCAGACTCCACACGCGCAGACACATGCCCACTAGTGCTTCCATGCGCACGAGTGCACACTAGCCGAGCCAGATCCTCTTAAGTACACCCTTGCGCACACACCTTCACGTGCACACACACCCCATGTACACACCCCCAAGTGCACATATAAGGGCACACCCCCACTTACATACAGTTCGCCAGTGCCCACCGCATGCAGGCAGAAACACAATCATTCCCCGAATGTGCACCCCCCCCCACATGCGCACACCTTTACACACACACACACACACACACACACACACACACATCCCCAGCACTCCAGGAGCACCGGGGCACTTACTGGGTCCCTAGATGCGAGGCTGGACGGTCGGTCCTTCCTTGTGCGCCTAACGGCATTTGTAT
>NW_005370558.1:1403490-1428142 GCF_000412655.1 Myotis brandtii | reverse complement strand
GGCGCAGGGGGTGGCTCATAGGTGCTGGGGCCACGGGCGCCCGCCGGGCCTTTTGAAGTCTCCGCTGGGGGCGGGGAGGGTGCGCTGAAGGCGGCCTTTTAAACCGTGGCTGCACGCGGGCTTGGTGGAGCAAGGTGTCTGGTTTCAGCAAACTTTAGGAAAAGTCCCAAGCTGAAGGGGGGGGGGGGGGGGGTGAAAGCAAGAAAGAAAGAAAAAGAAGCCACAGAGCTGTGCTCTGCTTCCTGCAGGGGGCAGAGCGCCCACGGCTGCCAGGAGGGAGGCCTGAAGAACCCACAGGCGGCAGGATGGCGCGTGCAACCACCCCCACCCCCACCTTGAACCAGAGTTCTAAACCTCCACGTGGACCGAATTAAGCATTCTTCTGGGGGAGAGGGGCCATGCATGGGTTTTCCTCAGCCCACAGCTCTGGAAGGTTGAGAACTCCCAGTCCGATCACAGTTAACATTTTTTGAGCTGCATAATGCTTTGTGCTAGGTAGATCCTGTCCTTATTTACATTTTTTTTTTTTTACATTTTGTTAATCGTGGATTTTTTTGCATTAATTATGACAGTTTTAGAGTATTGCATTAATACTGAAGGTTGGGTTTTGTTTGTTTGTTTTCATATTGCCTAGTATTTTGCATCCTCATCAACCTCGCCCTAACCAGGTGCAGCCCTGTGCTGTGTCACTGTTTATGGGAGGCCTGTTATCTCTATTTACAGTTGAGAAAGGCGAGATTCTGAAAGGTTAAGTAACTCTCCTGAGACCACTAACTGGCTGAAGGAGGAGATGAGATGTGAACTGAGGTTGTCTGATTCCTGTCTCCTGCAGCTGAGCATGAAGATCCAAATCTTCGCCTTTGAGAGGGTCTGAGAAGATCCCTGCCAGCCTCCCCAGCTTCAGGCCCTGCCCCAGGCTCCACTCCCTCTGATGCCGGGGCCCAGGCTCTGGACAAGCTGGGATACTTCAAGGCCTTGTCACTGCTGTTTCCTCCCAGGCTCTCTCCCTCCAACCACGCTTTCTGCCTGTTCACGGCCTCACTGTCCTTCCAGGTGGAGCTCAAAGCTCTGCCTCACACCTTATCGTAGTGCACATCATACCACACTGTCATTGTCAGATCCCCACACCTAGTGGGGAGCCTGGGGCACGAGAGAGGCTCAAACCATCGATGATTTCAATGATTTTCCTTCAACTCCTACAGTGTGCAAACCCCTGTGCAAAGCAGGAAGAAGAGGGTCCACCACTGTGGGAGTGAAGGCAAATAAATTTACACACGGCCCTGCCTTCTGAGCACACACATATTTGTAATGTGGACAGAAGACACGCACAGCAACGTGGGGCAGGGAAGAGAGCCTATATGGGAGACATCAGACACAGCCATGCCACAAGGAACCTCCCGCAATCACATAAAGATAACAGGGAGAATTTGATAGACGTTATCAGGGAGATACAGATGAATGGAACTGTCAAGCAGACCAAGGGATCGAGAGAAACCAAGGAAGGCTCCCAGGAGGAGGTGGCCTCTGGCTCCTAAAGGATGTGCTGGTTACACATGCAGCCATGGAGAAGGACAGCTCAGGTGGAAGAGTCACAAAAAGGTCAGGAGGGTGGAAGTAAATTTCAGGCAGGTTTTGCAAGAGGAGTGAGGAGAGCACGGTGGAGAAGCAATCGAATTCTCCCCACTGCACAGTGTGGGTGATGTCCTGTGACTCACTGGCCACAAAGCCATTTCCAGGCAAGAGATGCATTTCCTCAGCAGGCAGGCAGCAGGTCAGTGGCTGAGCACCAAGACCTTTCCAAATCTCACTCCAAACCTGAGTCTGCAGTGGGGGAGCCCCAGGGAGCCCTGTTCCACAAGGGACAGCCCAAAGACTCATGGGAAACCCCTCAGAGCCCATAAGCATTGATGGTGTCTTTTTCAAGAGCCTTGCTTTCTCCGTCTGTAAAATAGGTGCATCAAACATGATCATCTTTATGGGCTTTTTGAACTCAGGAAGATGAGACTGTTGTTTAACAATAAACCCAACTCAGTAGATGCTTATGGAGCGCTAGCTGCATTTTGCTAGGTTGTGCGGAAAAAGGAGGCTTATGTGCTTCAAGGAGCTCATGGTGAGCTGGGAGGTGACACATGGACACTGATAAGAATCCTGGGGAAGAGACCTTGTTTCCTGCCTCTGCTGCCTCTTTACACCCAACCTTCCTGCCAAGGAGGCTCCTGGCACACCCCCAGTGACTGGGCACACACAGTTCTGCAAGGAGTTCCTGGCCTGGTGGAGATTCAAGGGCCACATAGTTAATGCCCTGCCCAAACAGATCAGCCATGGACCACTGCTTGAGAGAGAACATACTGCCTTGAGAGAGACTGTTCATCTCAATAGCCTAAATGGTGGACACCTACATAGCAAGTGCTCAATAAATGCTTATGAATGAATCACTCGTGAAGTCTTAGCCAGCAGAACAGAGGGTTGCACACGGCCCAGATATCAATGCCCATCGATTTCTCCACCAAGCTTTTTCTGAGAATGCACTGTGCGCCAGGCTGTGCTTGCTGCTCTCGAGGTGCGGTGGTCCCCTGCCAGAGGCCGGCAGGGAGACGGACAGACAGGGCAGGTCAGGAAGTCCCGCCTCAAATCACGCTGGTTTAACTGGTGCTGCAGAACTGGGACCAGAACTCAGGTCCCCAACCTTAGTCTTCACAACCTTAGATTTAGTCTCAGACCAGTCCCCATTCTTCCCCATGCTCTGTGCTGCTGGGCACGCCAAGATGGGTCTTCCTTTCATATGTGGGCCCTGCATGGCATGGGGCATAGGATGTGTGCACATGATACATGTCTAATATTAGAGTCTTTCATCCCCCGGTCACTTGGAGAGACGCTGCCATGCATCAGACCCTGAGCTTGGCACTGGTCACAGGCAAATGTAAGTCGTGGTCCCTGCTGTGAGCAGTTGCTGTATTGATGCTCTGGCACCAGCCTGAAGCACAGTGCCTAGCACAGGGAAGTACTCCATAAATGCTGAGCTAAAGATGGAAGGAATGAAGGGACAAATACATGAATGGGAGTAAAGTTTGCTGGATTAGAGCAGGCTGGCTCCCCCTGCGACCTGCTCCCTTTCCTATATCATGGCCCTCACCCATGAACACGTTGGTTGGGCGCCTGCTTTGTGGCAGACCCAACTTTAGGTGCTGCAGATGCCTTCACCACGCTCCACCCCACGCACCGCTGGGTTCCCAGCACCTGGGATACAGCATTTCAGTAGAGGGAACCAAATGGAAGTCCAGGCTGCAGAGAGAGGCAGCCTCCAATCATGCCCTCTCCCTCTGCCCCTCCAGGCAATGCCAGTTCAGCCCCTTTCTCCAGGGGAGGCGGCTGGAGACAGTGCTGCCTGTTTTCATGGTTGACCTGTCTCCTAGGGCTTGGGCTTTGCCTGTGGGGCCACGTCACTCTGTCCTGGCAGCTGCAAAGACCCCCCCCCAGAACAATCATTCCCCCAAGAGGAATGAGGGGTGAGGCCAGGGAAGCTCCTGAGCCACTTACTCAGGAGGGCACATCCTCTGGACACATGATCCCATTGTCTGGGCATCCCAGATCATCTCCCCAGGGCCTCTCCCCTCCTCCCCAGTCTAGTGTTATTTCCTCAGGACTAGGCCAGGGAGTCCAGGGCTGTGAGATAGCCAAAGCACACGTTGTGCACACTGATGCTGATCAAGATGTGGGGGCCCTATGAGAAATTCAGGCCTGGAAGACTTCCAGAGCCACCTGGCCCAATTTCTTTATTTTGCAGGTGAGAAAACAGAGGCTCAGAAACACACACAGGCAGTGCAGGGACTAGAGTAGAAGCTGGGCCTCCCGGGTTGATGTCTAACTGGAGAGAGTCAAACCTATCTCCTCATCCTTCAGTTCACTCAGCTAGCCTTGGAAGAGTTAGACCCATTTTCCAGATGGGAGAGCTGTGGCGCGTTAGCTCTCTGGACTCTTGCTGATGGTGTGTCTGGAACCATTGGCTGTACCGAACAGGCCGTCCATGAGGAGTACTGGCCGCCCCCACAGCTGAGAGTGAAGACAGAGCAGTTGATGACCTGAGAGAGTTTCAAGCCGTCACTCCTATGACCACCTCTTTCTGGAATGTCCTTCCTCACTGGATTTCCCCCTGGATCCCCACAGTGTACCACACCCAGGCCCCTGCCTGGTACTCAGCACACCATTTCAACCGGGGTATATATTTATCTCATGTACGTACTCAACTAGAGGGCCTCAAAGCCACGGCTCTATCCTGGCACCTACTCAGTGGCAGCCTACAGTAGGCCCTCAGTAACACATGGCGGACGGGTCATGAGAATTCTCGTGTTTTCTGTTCTAAGGCTTGTGGCCAATCACAATATTAAAAAGACATTAGCTTGTAAGCACATGTAATAAATAACTTCAAAATGCAATGGGTATTTAATTTTAAAGCGTGCCTTTAACATTTATGTAAAACGCTTTTTGTACTCGTTCAATAGAAACTTATCTGGCCACTGGGTAAAGCTAGCAATGAAACTACTGGTCCGCAATGTGGTAAGTGATGGATGAATGGGCGGGGGTGGACAGGGGGTGGACAAGGGACAGAGGGGAAGAAGGGAGGGAGAAGAGGCAGAGCCGGGGGCTGGTTGGCCATCATCCTAGGGGCAGACACTATTGTTTCATCCTTGCTAACAGAATTCTAGCTCTGCCCATCATCTTCTAAGGGGCCTCATCCTTTAGTAGAGACTGTGTCCCTCCCAAGCCTCAGTGATTGAATCCTGCTTGGACTAAACCCACCATGGTAATTTCCTTCATCTGGCCAGAGAGGAGGTTGGGTGTGAACATAAGATACAGTTGAGCCACTGAGATGTGAGAGGAGTTATATATCCAAAAAAGAGGAGGAGGAGGGAGAGGAGGAGGAGGAGGAGGTTTGAACATTGTTGGGTGAAGATGTGCCGTTTGGAGCGGCTACAGCCATTTTTGCCACAATGAGGAACAAGCCCTAGGTCCATGGCCAGCAGACTGAGGATGGCAGAGAGGAAAGGCAGAAAGAAGCCTGTCCTTAAAGACATTATTGAGATGCTAATGGACAAAAACAAGAGTTCAGCTCCTACGTCATCTCATCAACGTTGTATCGAAACGATGGTGAGTGAAACGTTATTTGAAGACCTCGGGCACACTTTTATCCACTCCTCTGGTGCTTTGCTTTGAGTTCCTTCTTTGGAGGAATGTTCTTGCTCTCCTTTTCCGGGTTCTTAATCTGCAAAATTCAGAAGGTATCTCCTTGTCTGGGAAACCTTTCTTGTACCACCCGCACCGGTGCCGTCAGCATTTAACATCCAGGTGGGTGTGCTGGTAAGTATTTAACACCCAGCTCTCCAATAAAGGAGGGGAAAGCCCTGACTTTTAGCATCTGCCAGTGGCCATGCTGTAGATAGCCTCCTCGTCATGACCAGTTTCAAGGTACAGACATGCTACCCTTGAGTGTGAGGTTGGGAAGAGATGTGCGAGCCGATGGGAGTCCATTCCAGCCACCACTGGCTGGACAGGCCGCCTGCGGTCTCTGTCCCTCTGCGCCCCCCAATAATACAGCGCCGGGCCTGGCCATATTGGAGCCTGAGGCCAAAGGGAAATCTGTAATATGTCTTCATTTAAAAGTTTTATATCTTTTGTTCACCCGTTACTTTTTGCATTACTTTTGATTTTTAAAGCATTCCAATAAAGTGTTATTTACCTCGATAGTGAATTTAAGCACCACATTAAATTTTGTTCCTGAGATAAGTGCCTCACTCACTTCGCCCTGGCCCTGGCCCTGACATAATAGCCCATGCTGCACTGCAATAATCACCATTGCTATAGCTGCCTCCCCTACCAGGTTGTGAATCATGGGGACAGGAATTCATTTCTAGGACACGGCGCACAGTAGGTGCTCAATAACTAGGGTCCAGTGAGAGAATGAATAGATGTATGGACCAGTCGCTCAGTTAGGTGCTCAATAACTAGGGTCCAGTGAGAGAATGAATGAATAGATGTATGGACCAGTCACTCAGCTTCTTTGCCAACAAAATGACATGCTGATAAAATACATCCTCTGCTCTTGATTAGGCGTAGGTTTTGAGTTTCAGCTCTTCCAACTCAACAAAGATTAACCCTGCCCTTGACCCGGGTGAGCCAGCCCCTGCACTGGGGATCTTTACCAGGGCCAATCTGCAGACGCCTCCAGCCTGGGGTAGCAACAGAAGGAAGTTGAATCTGGAAAGTGGAGACTGTACTAGGACCAGGGTGGGAAGTCACCGAGAGGCAGCCGCTCCTTAGATCCCAGGAAAGACTTTCTAACCGTCTGCATCAGCGCCCTCGAGAGGCAACAGAGTTCCTGTCTCTGGATGGATCCCAGGAGACTGCCGTTTGGCAGGGTCAATGGAAAGGAGATGCAAGCAGTGAATGCTTCAGGATGACTTCCAGCTCAACAATGTGATGGATCATCCGCCAGCTGAGGGCCCCAGGACTTGTTCCCATGCCTGCTCGCTTCTCACCCCGAGAACCTCCACAGAAGAGCTCTTCCGGGGATGCCCTCATTGGCTTCACAGGCATCTCCCTGGGCTCCGGTCAGGGTGCGGGTGGGCGTCGAAGGGTTCTATGTCTCGGAGAGGGTCCATGGCTTCCATTTTTTAAGCACGTGATAATGTTGTGCCCATGGCAAAGAGCTCCATACACACATTTGCTTATTAATACCCACAGGACCCTCAGTTAATCTACCCATTTTACAGATAGGAATCAGAGAGCAACTTGCCCAAAGTCACCTCGCTGGTAATCGATGGAACTGAAATTGTAACCTAGAACCAACCGTCTGATTCTAAGAGTCCATGAGCTTAACCACATCGAATTTCTAAGATAGACACCACCACCCCCTTGGAGCACTATTGACTGTGAAAACTAAAAAACAGGGGTGGGAAGGAGCCGATATCGCTATTTTGGTCCTTCTTCTGGCCTCGTCTTGTCATCTGCTTCAGACATGCTCCCTGCTCTCCCAGCCCACTCACCACTGAAGCCCCTACGGCTCTTTCCCACCCACCACCACAGCCCCTTCCCACCAAAGAGGAGCTCATGTTCTCTAAAGAGGACTCTTCAGCTCAGAGATACAGCCCCATTTGGAGGGGGAGGAAGAGAACAAGCCGTGGGCATCTCATGTGCCAGGCTCTGCACACACGTTTCCCATCCTTCTCACCCCAGGACCAGGAGCAGGTGCTTTTCCCATCTCCGTGTTCAAGGCCTGCAGCCTCCTATATGGTAGCCACTAGCCACATGTGGCTATTTGAATTTCTTAAATGTATTTTAAAAATTAAGCTCCTCAGTCACATTAGCCGCATTTCAAGTGTTCCATAGCCTCATGCAGAGAGTGGCTACTGTATTGGACAATGCATGCGGAAACAGAACATTCCCATTCTCGAAGACAGTTCTATTGGACAGCGCTGCGCGGAGGAAGAACGAGGACTCTGAGGACGACTTGCTTTGGAGCCACACAGCGAGTTGTAAACAGAACTGGGATGGGACCCATACTTCTCGCTTCCAAAGCCTCTACTCCCAGAGCCTGGAATAAATTTGCCACCACCTGGCCCCAGAACAAGGAGGATTGTTTGCCTGGAATGGTAGGTTGACTTGGGAAACCAAATAAGAGATCAGAAGACTGTGGGTGAATACCAAAGTGGGGAAAAGGAGCCAGCTGTTCTTGAGGGCTATTTTTATCCTGCCCAGATAGCCTGGGGAGCTGCCCCCCCTCCCCTTACAGCTATTTTTATCTCAGGAGCTGGAATCAGAACACTGTCTCCCATGGATGGTTGGGAGGATGCACTGATACATCAAATTCCAGCATCAGGACCTCCCTCCGGCTGACAGCTTCCAAGGCGGCTTCATGTCCATTCTCCGAGGCCATTCTCCTACCAGTTTGGGAGGCCAGCATAGTCAATGGAGAGTGCAAACCCCAAATAACAGATAGGGGAACTGAGCACTGCGAGCCGTTTCAACAGCTTGTATATGGTAGGGCTGGGATTTAAACCCAGGCTGAGACGGCTCCCGGCTCCCTCCTTTCTGAGCAGGGGACTCAGCTGAATGACAGCAAACAGCCACATTTCTTGCTGACCCCACCTCACCCCTTTCTGGGTAAATGGGCAAGTTGCGCAAACACGTTACAGGGAACTCTAATCTTTTTCTGCCTCCTCCATGGACTTGCTGGGAATCTGGCCAATGGGAAGGCTTTTGGTAAGCCGAAAAACACCCAATGCTCAGAAAAAACGATTTTTTATTATTATCACCACCACCATCATCATCATCAGCTACTAGTATGAAATCTATCATTGAAGACGGCCTCCACCCCTTCCCCCTCTCTGGGCCTCAGTTTCCCTGCCTGAAACCTGAGCCGTCTGGCCCAGAGGATCTCCATGGGGCCTTCCTTCCAGCCTCGGCCTGCCATTTCTATGACCCATTCATTCAGTCAACAAGTGTTTATTGAGTTCGAGCAGCCCGACACGGTGGGGAAATGAGGGACCGGCTTCTCCAGAAGGCTCTCTGCCCGGGCTGCTTCAGCCACATACGCAAATTTCCTTGTGTTTTCAAAAGGCAAATTATGGGAAACATGTTATTCACCATAACACACTCGCCCCATCTCTCAGGGGGAAAAAAAAAATCTCTTGAACCCCACCAAGAACTAAGCTAACAGAAGACAGAAACCCACCCTTGTTCCTTTGGGCGGCTTTCCAGAAGCGCGTCCCTGTTAAAAAGGGGAGACTGTATGCGGCCGTGTCTCTCTGGGCCGCTCTGGATGTCGTAAACAACCTGTGTTTGTCCCGGCTCTCTCCATCCTGAGGGTCAGTCACAGCCAAGGGGAAAACAGCCCTGGTCTGTGCCCAGCCGTCCCCAGAGGGAGGCAAATTGTCCGTAAATATTTTTATCTTCATGGTCACCAAGGCAGCTGCGAGGAAGGCTTTGATTCTCCAAGCCCCCAGACCACTCCCTTCCTCTGGGGACCGGGTGGTCAAAGCTGACCCGGGCGTCCCATCTCCCACCCCCAAATTACAGGCTGCTGCCCACGCCGCCGGCCCCCGGGGGGCGGGGGGCTGCGAGGCGGGGCCGCATGTACACCGTGGCTGGCCTCGGGCTGTAGGAATTGCGTCTCCCAGCCAGCTGGTTTCCTGCCGGAGCTGGGTGGTCAGGCAGGGAAGGGAGGACCCAGAGATGGTGCTCGGGGCTGGGAGAGGGCCCGGGGCTGGGGCAGAGAGAGGCCCAAGGCCGCCATCTGGATCTGGAGTGGCCTTGCTTATCAGGGCTCCGGTGGAGGAGGCCTGAGAACATCCCTGACTGGGAAGTGGTTTACGGCAAAGCAGATGCTCGGAGGTCAAAGGACTTTCACGATCCCAGGAAAAAAACGGCTAATGGTGAAATTTCAGGCTCTGTGATAGCTACTGACAAAGGCACCGGGGCCAGGGATTTCAACCCAGGACTCCTAAGAGCATCCCTCAGAGAAAGCGCCTGTGTCCCCCCACTTCCTTGCGGGAACTAACCTCCTTGCCTAACGAAAGAAGACTGTTCCTTTCTGAAACTTTCTAGAAGGAAACACTGCGTCTCGATGTACATGAGACATGAGAACCTCAGAGGGTCATCCAAGTGCAAGGTCCTCTGGTTCTGTGGTTCCTAGATCCCTGAAGCCATAAAATGTTATGGCCCAAGTGCTAGACTTCTAATGCCTGTTGCTGCCAGCACCGAGGCTCTAAAATCCTGGAATCCTCCCTGGCAACGACTTTCGGCTTCTATGATTCTGTGCTTCTGAGGCCGATTTCTGTGATCCTTCAACTCTGTGACCTACTTCGGGGCAGACAAGGACCTCACACAAGGGGGCATTCATTCCCAGCAGGGATTACGTGCGGAGGAGCCCCGTGGGGCCGGCTGACGAGCGCGCTCCTCTGTCTGTGATGGGCAGCAGTCCATGGCCCAGAAGCTCCCTGAGCCCAACTTGCCTTCTGACCTTTCCCTGGCCATATCCTCACTTGGCTCCCACGTAATCCCACCCTGCCCCTCCCCACCCACGTCACCAGGTGTGGGCAAGGATGCTGCCGCAGCCACAGCCGGCTCCAACGCCCCCCCTCCCCGCCCCCCATACACACAGCACCCATTCCCAGAGGCAGAGAGAAAGGGAGGCAGTAACTCTGTTTCCTCAGGCAGCAGGCCCTCCAGGGACTCAGCATTGGAGAAGCCAGAGAAGATAGGCTTGTCCCTGGACCTAGTCCTAACTTGTTCCATCCTGATCTACCTGGCCGGCGGCACCAGAACGGCCACGACTGGGTGATTAAAAGGTCTGTAAGCCTCCCAGTAGGTTCTTCCACCGCCCACTCCTGTGGAAATGCCATCTGTGGATGGGCCTTTGCAGAAAGATCTTGGAATGACAGCTGGAGGGGAAGGGGGACCCTTTGTGCCTCTTTCTTGTCTCACTCACTTATTCAACACCCAGCTCAGGGCACCAGAAAGGTGCCTTCCTTTTTTTTTCTTTGACTAAACTAAAATCCAACTCCGGTTCATGTACAGTATCTCCGTGCTGGCAGGAAACTCAGTGTTGGTCATTACCAAGCCCCCCCCCCCGCCCCCCGCATTCACGTCTCCCTCTCCTGGTTCCGGTCATGCCAAGGCCCTGGGGTCTTCTGTAAAATAACACATTCCGGGAGGTCTTTCTGTCCTTCTGCTTCCATCTTTGGCCTCGTGGCCATCGCTATCTGTGCTGTGCTGGGTGCTCTGGCCATGGGATCAATTCCTAGGTGTAGGTCTTATCACCCCCTTTGAATTCCTGGGGCAATGAGGCCTAAAAAAGGCTGAACAACTCACTCAAGGTCACACAGATTCAAGTTCAGGCTGACACACTATGGAGTCCTGGCTGCTCACAGGGTCCGCTGTGACACACCTTTCAGTCCCTGTGGATCTGCCTCTTGCCCTGGGGACCCTGGCACAGGTACCCAGCGGGTGCTGGGTACAGAGGCTTTCCCTCCCACGGCCCTCACCCACCAGCCCTCAAAGCCCCTTTCATGGGCCTGTTCCACACCCCACTGGGGAAGCCAGACAAAACTGCCAGTGTTGGGATTATTTTTCTGTTTCCAGATGGATCTGTTTTCTGGCTCCATCCAGGGCCTCCCATCACCGCGTGGGGGCCAGGGGCCCAGCGCCAGGTTAATATTAGGAGGCAGCAGGAAAAGAAGGCAGCCCAGTGCAGCTCCTCACAGAGTCCTGGGCTGTTCCACCAGGGCCGCCTCTGAGGAATATTCCTGGGGCATTTAAAGGGGCCTGGCAGCCAAGCGGGCCACGAGGAAGAAAGAATAGTCTTTATTTTCTTTAACAATTTTCAAGGAAGCGCCCAAGTGTCTCGTTTTAGTCCGGGGGCCAGCACGGAGTCCCCTGGTGATCTGCAGAGCTGAGCTGGGCTCTACTCACGCTGAGCTGAAGACAGCATTTTAAAATTCAACCAGGCAGTCACTCATTCAACCAACATTCACAGAGCACCTTCTACCGTATTGTCAGATGAGGCACCACACACAGAGGAAAAAAAGGTTTCTACCCCCGTGCAGACCACAGTCTAGCAGGGAGATGGCTGTTAGATAATTGCACGGGTGAAGGACACTTGCCACTACGACAACGTGCTATGGAAAGGGAGGCCCAGATGTAGACAACAATAGCAGACCTCGGCTTTTTAAAAAAAACTTCCTGAAGGACACTTGCCACTACGACAACGTGCTATGGAAAAGGAGGCCCAGATGTAGACAATAATAGTAGACCTCGGCTTTAAAAAAAAACAAAAAAAACTTATCAATCTAAATGCCTTGTTTCAAAAGAAGAAGAATAGTCCCAGAGAGAGAGACAGAGACTCCTAGGTACCCAGAAAGGGTATCAACACCAGAGCTGTACCCACCCATTTGGGCTGGGCCGTGGCAGAGCAGTATGGACAATCATGGGATTCTGGCAGCCTTGCCCTTGATCTTGGGGGAATAGGTAGATAAGACCGGGGTATAGGGAACTCACTGATCACCATTGATCAAAGCCAAGTGTATGAGAAAGTTATCTCCAAAGCTCATTGAGTCCATCTGTTAATGGATTCATGACTCAGTTACTATGACAAAAACATCCAGTCCAGCTGGAAGAGGGAAATGTCCCATGCCTGTCCTGGTCTCCATGCCCAGGAACAAAATCAGCAGGGGTGACAAATCAGTGTGCGTCTAAGTGGGGCGCTGGGGCAGGGAGAGACGGGAGGGCCTCCGAGGCCCAGGAAATGACAGGGTGTCCTGTGTAAGACCGTCCATGGGGTCCGGGTGGCCTCGGTGGGAAGGGCCGCGGAGAGTTCAGCTCCTGCTGAAAAGAAACTTGATGCTCAAACCACCGGTGGGGTGAGAATGGGATGGGATTAACAACCAGTCTGGGGACAGAGGGGACAGGGGAGGGGAAGGGGCAGCGCAAGCAGAAATCAGTGAGTCCTTGGCAGAGGCCGGAGGGAAACTTCTGGCCCGGTCAGGGGACTGGGTCAGAATCCGGGGCCAAATGAGGTCTGCAGATGTTGGCACACTCAGAATCCCGGCAGGAGGCAGCACCACGCCAAAGGGGTCAACTGAGAGAGCACTGAACGCTCCGGGCAAACGAGCCAAGTGGCTTAGAAATAATGATACCACTGCTACTGATAGTGATAAAACATAAAAGGTTGGAATGGAAGTTCTCAATGGAAATATTCAAAGCTCGAGTGGGTGGGGTGATGGGAACCAGCCGTGGCAGGTGAAGCGCCCTGGGGCTGGCCGCCATGAGGAGTCTGGTCATCCCAGCTTGAAGGGACCAGGGCGAGGGGATGAGTTGGTGGAGCCAGGCAGGAGCTACGGCCTTAGGAAAGCCGACATTGCCAGAGCTGGGGCAGGGCAGCGAGGGAGCGGACCCCAGCCTGTCTCCCCTCCTGCCTTCCCATCAGCTGGTGCCTCCCACAGACCAAAGCCACTCAGAAGTGAGGTGAGGCCCTCCCTCAGCCTCTAGAGCAGTGGTTCTCAACCTTCTGGCCCTTTAAATACAGTTCCTCATGTTGTGACCCAACCATAAAATTACTTTCGTTGCTACTTCATAACTGCAATGTTGCTACTGTTATGAATCGTAATGTAAATATCTGATAGGCAGGATGGTCTTAGGCGACCCCTGTGAAAGGGTCGTTCGACCGCCAAAGGGGTCGTGACCCACAGGTTGAGAACCACTGCTCTAGAGGTAGCCTCCTGGAGCACAGACAAGGAAAGGCAGAGAGTACATGGGGAACCCGAGAGGAGGAGAAGAAGAGAAGTGTATTGTGACTGGTTGTCCAAATACGTCCACCTTTTAAAAAAAATGCCTGGGGTGGCATGCCCTCTCCACTTGGCCACAGGCTCAGCACTCCCAACTGCCTTATGGTTCAACTGGCCCCGCGTGTACATAGTTCCCAGCTGGCTCTGTGGCCACTGGAGTTTGTGAGCCCCGGAAAGATATACTCCGAGGTGCCTTCCTGCCCCCTCTGACTTTGTGACTCTCAGAGACCTAGACGGCGAGAAGCGGTCACTTGCCCAACATGCTCCCAGCCCCTGCTCAGTGCTGGGGCCCAGCTGGGGTTCTGGGGACCCTGTGATTATCAAGACCTGTTTTTAACCTCTGGGGGCTTATAGTCTATGGGGGAGACATGAATCTATTTGGTGAGAAAATACTGGTAGGCAAGCACGGATTCCTCTGGCCCTGCATTCGAGCTGGGGGAGACAGAACACAAACAAGGAAGCCCATCGATGTATAAGTGCCGGGAAGGAACAAAAAGCCACAAAGCGGTCTGAACACGACGAGAAAGATGTGGAAGTGACCAAGCGCTGTCTGAAGGACAACAGCAAGCTTCGTGGCACAACACAGCCACCATGTTTGTGCTCCCGGATTCCCCGGGACCTGTGACGATCCTACCTTACACGGTGAAAGGAGTTCCGGTGTGATTAAATGGACGATTTTGAAGAGGGGATAGCATCCTGGACTGTCTGGATGGGGCCAATGCAATCATGAGAGTCTTTATAAGGGAAAGAGGGAGGCACAACAGCAAGCTTCGTGGCACAACACAGCCACCATGTTTGTGCTCCCGGATTCCCCGGGACCTGTGACGATCCTACCTTACACGGTGAAAGGAGTTCCGGTGTGATTAAATGGACGATTTTGAAGAGGGGATAGCATCCTGGACTGTCTGGATGGGGCCAATGCAATCATGAGAGTTTTTATAAGGGAAAGAGGGAGGCAGGGAAGTCAGAGAAAGAGATGCGCCGATGGAAGCGGGGATCATGATCACGGAGAGTTTAGAAGATGCAGCTCTGTTGACTCTGAAGATGGAGAAAGGGGCCAGGAGCCAACAAATGCAGCTTTAGAAGCTGGGAAAGGCCAGAGCCTCAGCCCCGGAGCCTCCAGAAGGAAAGCAGCCCAGCCTGCACCCTGACGTTAGCCCATCAGACGCATTTTGGACTTGACCCCCAGAGATGTAAGGGAATAAACTTGGGTTGCTTCAGTCACTGAGTTTGTGGTCCTCTGTTATGCAGCGTTAGGAAGCTCATGCACCATGCCTGGTGCCTTGGCTGAGATAACAAAAACCAGAGCCCCCACCTGTGACCCCTCCGTGTGGGACTTCCTGTAGCAGATCAGGGCCCCCAAGCAAGCATTCTAGCAAAAATGGCAGAGCGCCACGGCCTTTTGCTAGCCAGCTCCAGAAGTCCTGTGGCACACTACTGCTCAAAGCAGTCACAAACCCGCCAGACTCAAAGGGAGGGACGGAGACCCCACCTCGGCTGGGGGGTCAGCCGTGGCCTTACATTTGCAGCCGTGTTATGAAATCACCACAAAGCTCCATTAGAGGGGGCGGTCAGGGAAGGCCCCCTGAGCAGGTAACATTTAAAGAGAACCCGGAGGAGGTGAGGGAGCAGGCAGAGCAGAGGGCTTCAAAGGGAGGGAACAGAAGTGGGAAGCCCAGAGGTGAGAACGAGGCAGGCAGATGACTAGGAAATTCCAGTCCCTGTGACAAGTGACCCACATGTGAGAACCCAGCCTGAGAAGGTTCCAGAAGGACGGGATGAGCGAGCAGAGATGATTGGAGAACTTGGCAACCCCCTTCCTATACCCCCAACTCCCCACAGGAATGAGGACTGGCCCATGCACTGCTCACTCTGTCCCCACTGGGTACTGGGACCCCCCGCCCCCCCCACAGGCCCAAGCAGACCTTAGCAAAGGCCTCTGCTTCCTGGGCCCCACATCAGCTTTCTTTCTGTGACCCCGTGGCCTGCACTTTTCTGTGCGATGTCCTTTCATAGATAAGGTTTTACCTAATTAACTGAGGGCTACCAAGAGCACTTTCTCACTGAGGTGAAGAGAGCCGGTGGGAACAGGGGAGGCAGTGTGCACGCACGCGCAGCACAGGGCGTCGGCCTCGGAGCCTGAGCGGATACCCTCCAGGCCTGCCCAGCCACCCACCTTTCTTCCCTCTTTCAATGCTTTCTTCCCTCTGCAGATGCAGCCGGGGAAGTGGGAGGAGGCCCCAGGTCCGAATGGTCAGGAGGGAGCCGGGGAAACCTTCCTCTGGTCCCCGGGGTCAGCATAGGGGTCACAGGATTCCAGCCTGAGCACAGAACTGGGCAGGTAGAAGATGCTCAAGAACTACTCCTTGAATAGAGAGGAGAGGGAGGAGAGAGGAGGGGAGGGGAGGGGAGGGGAAGCTGAAGGGGGGAAAAGGAGGGCGAGAGGAAGAGAGAAAGAAAGTTTTTTTCTCTGGCATACAACAAAGATGGTTAAAGGCATAGGTTCACGTTTCTACAGTCTTAGGTTCAAATCTTGGTTCAGCCTTTTACTAATTTACTCAATTACTTTACCTTTCTGCGCCTCAGTTCCTCACCCATAAAAGGGGATAATCATGCCAACCTTATAGAATTGCTGCATCGATTAAACAGGATGGTCTCCAGAAAGGGCTGATGAAGAAGAAGGTGGTGATGATGAAGATAATGCCGAGGAAGATGATGGTGGGTAACATGCCTAAGCCCGCAGCACATGCCAGGCACAGTTCTGAGACCGCTCTAAGAGGTGAGGGAGCAGGCAGAGCAGAGGGCTTCAAAGGGAGGGAACAGAAGTGGGAAGCCCAGAGGTGAGAACGAGGCAGGCAGATGACTAGGAAATTCCTGTCCCTGTGACAAGTGACCCACATGTGAGAACCCAGCCTGAGAAGGTTCCAGAAGGATGGGATGAGCGAGCAGAGATGATTGGAGAACTTGGCAACCCCCTTCCTATACCCCCAACTCCCCACAGGAATGAGGACTGGCCCATGCACTGCTCACTCTGTCCCCACTGGGTACTGGGACCCCCCGCCACCCCACAGGCCCAAGCAGACCTTAGCAAAGGCCTCTGCTTCCTGGGCCCCACATCAGCTTTCTTTCTGTGACCCCCGTGGCCTGCACTTTTCTGTGCGATGTCCTTTCATAGATAAGGTTTTACCTAATTAACTGAGGGCTACCAAGAGCACTTTCTCACTGAGGTGAAGAGAGCCGGTGGGAACAGGGGAGGCAGTGTGCACGCACGCGCAGCACAGGGCGTCGGCCTCGGAGCCTGAGCGGATACCCTCCAGGCCTGCCCAGCCACCCACCTTTCTTCCCTCTTTCAATGCTTTCTTCCCTCTGCAGATGCAGCCGGGGAAGTGGGAGGAGGCCCCAGGTCTGAATGGTCAGGAGGGAGCCGGGGAAACCTTCCTCTGGTCCCCGGGGTCAGCATAGGGGTTACAGGATTCCAGCCTGAGCACAGAACTGGGCAGGTAAAAGATGCTCAAGAAATACTCCTTGAATAGAGAGGAGAGGGAGGAGAGAGGAGGGGAGGGGAGAGGAGAGGGGAAGCTGAAGGGGGGAAAAGGAGGGCGAGAGGAAGAGAGAAAGAAAGTTTTTTTCTCTGGCATACAACAAAGATGGTTAAAGGCATAGGTTCACGTTTCTACAGTCTTAGGTTCAAATCTTGGTTCAGCCTTTTACTAATTTACTCAACTACTTTACCTTTCTGCGCCTCAGTTCCTCACCCATAAAAGGGGATAATCATGCCAACCTTATGGAATTGCTGCATCGATTAAACAGGATGGTCTCCAGAAAGGGCTGATGAAGAAGAAGGTGGTGATGATGAAGATAATGCCGAGGAAGATGATGGTGGGTAACATGCCTAAGCCCGCAGCACATGCCAGGCACAGTTCTGAGACCGCTCTAAAGATCAATGTTTCTCATCCTCAACGCAACCCAAGGAAGCATTTCACAGATGACGAGACGGAGGCCCAGAGAGGCTGAGGAGCTTGCCCAAGGTCACACAGTGGATAAGCCTTAGTGGGTGAAGGCAAGCCCAGGCAGTGTGGTGCCCAGCTGGCACTAAAGCTGCATCCTGCAGTGCCTGACACATAGTAGGAGCTCACTAAGGGGCACGTCCTCTGTCCAGTGGGCAACTGTCTTCTCTGCACTGGGTGGCGAGCAGCAAGGGCAGGGGCTGCTGGTCCCTGCCTCTGGGTTCCTAGCACTAGGCTGAGCCCCTAGGACTGTTGCCTGGATGGGTGTGGCCCAACAAAGGTGTCACTCCTGTTGTGTCCTCTAATGGGACAAGGGTGTTCTGAAGTCAGGCTGCCTGGAGTTGAATCCTGGCACCACCATGTATTGGCCCTCAGCCTCAGTTTCCCTAACTGTCAGGGGAAGAATGAGAGTGCCCACGCCACATGGTCGTGCGACTGAGATCCGATTGCACAATGCTGGGCAGAGTAGTAGGCGAGAGCTGAATGAAGGTTCGCCGTCATCACCATCATTGTTTGTGTTGCTCTTCCACACTTCAGCCAGGCTTCCCCACAGCACCCTGGCTTCACGGGGACCGGGCCACCCTCCCGGGCAAAGAACAGTTAACCAGACTCTTTCTAGTGACGGGTAACTTAACTCCCATCTCAGATGCAGCAGCGGAGGCCAACGCAGAGGTGAGGCCGGAATTCGAGATTGGCCCTGGGCCGCGTGCTCCCTCGCGAAATGGCCAGAGCTTTCACCCCAACCCTTTCTTCTCCCGCCTTCCAGAGCAGTGGTCATAGATATGGCGAAACAAGATCCGCCTCAAGTGAGACTGGGGTTGGGAGGGTGTTGGGAGCGGGCAGGTTGAGGGGGTGTAACACAAGCCCTCTCAATGTCCCTCCCAGACAACACTGAATCTGCCCTTTGACTTCCCCAGAGGCCCAGAGAGGTTAAGGTTCTGGGCCAGTACCACACAGCTTATCTGAAAGCCAGTTGGACTTTCTGATCCTGGAAGTCCCTAGTTCTAAAACTCCGTGACACTCCCACCTCGGCTCAGCCCAAGGTCACTTCTTGGGGAATGGTGGGCGATGAGGAGGCTTCTTGGCCTTTTTCACCTGAGTCTTGGATGGGGGAGCCAAGCCAGAGCCTCCAGTGCGGGGAGGGGGTGAGCACCAGGCAGCAGGATCGGGTGCCAGGCCCTGCTCCTTGGGTCCCCGGGGAGGATCAGTTGCTTGGAGGAGGGGAGGAAGGCCAGGATGCCAGGAATGGAAGGTGCTGGAAAGCCATTTCTCTAGCACCGGCCTCATCTCATTTTCTCTCTGCCTGGCTTCTCTCTGGCCCACTCTGTCTTGTGGGCTCTATTTCTCTGCCTCTCCCGTCTTTTCTGTTTCCCTCGCCTTCTAGTTCAGCGGTTCTCAACCTGTGGGTCGCGGCCATCGGAAAACACACATAGCATATCAGATATTTACATTATGATTCATAGCAGTAGCAAAATTACAGTTATGAAGTAGCAACGAAAATAATTTTATGGTTGGGGGTCACCACAACATGAGGAACTGTATTAAAGGGTCGCGGCATTAGGAAGGTTGAGAACCACTGCGTTCCTTTTGTCTCTATATCCTGCCTCCCTGTTCCTTCCCCTTTCTTTCTTGTCAGTCTCTCTCCACGTATCTCTTTCTGTTTCTGCCTGTCTTTTGCTCTGTCTACATCTCTCTTCCCCTCCATTTCTCCCTTCTTTCTGCCTCTCCTCCTCCCCCTGCTCTGCCTCCTCTCTGTCTCCCCTCTGCCCTAGTATCCCACTCACCTGGGAGGAGATAAGGGATCTGGGGAGGAGAGTGACACACAGGGAGGGGAGAGCAGGGCAGACGACAAGAGGCCACTGCAAAGGTCCAGGGAGGAGATGGCCAGATCTGAGCCCTGTGAACGCTGCGAGGTGGAGAGGAGGGGTGGCGGTGAGAAAGGCTGCAAAGGAGGGAGCGTCGATGGAGCAGCGCTGGGGAGAAGGGCCAGCAGGTGGGAAAACTTCCAGGAGGAAGAGGAGGAAGGGACCTCAGCATGAGCATGTCCAGGGGATCGTTTAGGCTGAACCGCGGGTCTGATGGGGACGGGTGGACTGACGGGGACAAGGAGGGCGGGTGCTGAGAACTGAGCCTAGGCCGGGACAACTGGGGGAAAGCCTTGAATGCCGACCAAGAGCCTGGACGTCAGTCCGTGGAGCGGTGGCTTTTTATGTGAATCTGATGAAACTCCAGAATTCTCCCTGACCAGTGTGTATGCCCCATGTTTGGCACCCATGCTGAGGCTTCTGGGACCCTCTGAAGTTCTTCCATGAGCCACAGATACCTCAGGACATGACGCTGGTTGCAGGCCCTGGGGAGCCATTGAGGGTTTTGAGCTGAGGAGACCGGAAGAGTTGGAGCCTCACGTCAGGAAGGTGCATCTGAAGAGGAGTGGCTTTCATGGTTGGGCAGAGAGACCTCTAGCTGCCTGGCCCACCGGGCCCGGGGCCTCGCCGAGTGCACCTGCTTCCTGGAGACCCTGCCAGGCTCTAGGCATGCAGAGGGCTGGCTGCAGCCTAGGACACCCAGGCGCAGAGGGAGGGGCTGGGGGCCTCTTCCTGATGCTGGGAGGGTACTTGGCCTCAGGATACCTGGCCCAAGAGGACTGGCCATTCCCAGCCTTTTGGATGACCAGCCTGGGTGCCTGAGACAGTAGCTGTGCCCTGCCAGCTCCAGCCCAGCCTGGTTCCTCCTTCCCACCCACTCATTCACCCACCTCCTGTCCCACATGCCCTGCACTGGGTCTCTACCTCCTCAGACAATGTCCTGTAGGCAGGAAACAGCTCCGATGTGGGGGCTGCCCTCACCCTGACAGCAGGGCCAGCCTGGAGTCTGCTGCAGTAACCTCAGTCCTCTGGTTCAATGCCCATTGTACAGACTGGAAAACTGAGTCCTGGAGAGTGGGGAGACCTTCCCAGTAATTCTCCAACAAGTTGGTGCCTCAGGCAGGCCACCAGGCTCTCAGCTCCAGGCTCTTCTGCCTGTGCGTCCAGGGTGGTCCTGCACGTGACCCTATCTCCTAAAATGCCTGGGTCCTGCCCCAGTCACACCCTCTACTCAGGCTGCCCTCGCCAGTTTGGGCAGAACTCATTGCTATGTGGTAGTTACCATTTATTAAGCGCCTATCGTATGCCAGTCACTTGATATCATGCAATCCTCCCAATGGCCCACCATGTAGGTGGTAATGTTAGCCTATTGTGTAGATGAGTAAGCTGAGGCTCAGAGGGGTCCAGTAACTTGCCTGTGATCACCGTGTCAGTAACTGACAGGGCCAAGATTAGTACCCAGGTGTGTCCAACTGCCAAGTCCGGACCTTTCTCCTATACCACACCCCTTTCTCTTTCTGTCACACAAAAGGGGCATCAAACTGGAGACCCAGGAATCTGTCCCCCAAACCAGATGTTCAGGCACCCACCTGGCTCCCATGAGACCAGGTAGGGGTCGGCTTTAGCAGCCAGGGGGGCCTCAGCTGCTGCCTTCCCTTCAGCATTGGAGGTCCATGAACCCAGTCTCCAGGGTTCAGCTCTGCCATTGACTTGCTGTGTGACCATGGCCTCGTCCATTGCCCCCTCTGGTTATGCCTCTGTCTTCCCCTCTCAACCTGCAGGAGTTGGGCTCCTGACTCCCAGAGGGCTATGCCAGCCCGAGTGCCTGCAATTCCTTGGCTGAAGGGAGATGTCTTATGCCCTCTGGGTAGAAGCATTGCCAAGCTAAGGGTTTGGCATGCCATCTTTGCCTGCTCTGTTTGAGGGTGACTGTCTTATTCCAACAGGGAACCACCCCCAGAGTGGCCCACTCCAAACCCCAGTGACTCACTTACAGAGTGAGGGGCAAGCGGGCGGGAGCTGTCTCTGTGGCTCTTGGCGTCTGATGGAGCCCACGGGCCCACGAGCCCATGCCGGGCGGGGACTGGTGTCAACCACTGGCTCCTATAAATCGCAGGGCTAGGACAAGGTGGGACCGCCAGCAGCCCTCGAGAGAAAGCTCAGCCTGTGTGCTCTGGGGAGGTGACCCGGGGGGACCCTGGGCCTCTCCTCGGGGGCGGGCGTTAATGAGCGCTCCATCTGGTGCCATCCTCAACCACGAGCTGACGCTGACACAGCATCTCAGAGAGGAGAGAGTGCGCGTGTGTGTTCCAAGGCTAGCAAAGGCTCAGTTTTTCCGATTCGGAAAAATCCGTTCAAAGGAGGGAAAATCGGGGATGAGGAGCCGAAGATTGCCTGATTAATGTGGTCTTAGTCTGTGACTTGAAGGGTTCACAGAAGACCATCTCCCTTGATGTCTCACTGGGGAGACCCAGGCTCAAAGAAGGCTGGGCTCCGAGGGGAGGGCCATGGCAGGGCCAGAAGAGCGATGTGACCTTTCACTGCCCAGCCCAGAGCTCTGACCGGTTTGCCATCCTGCCTCCCTCAGGCAGGGCCAGCTCTGCCTTTGGCCCGACTGGAACACGCACCCCGATTCTCTGGCCTCGGTTTGGATTCAGGACTGTCACTTCTCTGAGAAGATACATTTACTAGGAGGTACCCCCTGCAGAGGACCCAGAGCCCCGCCTTCAGAGGATTTACCATCCTCTTTAGGAGACAGGAAGGAGTTTAGAAGGGAAACCAGAAACATAGTAATAACTGATGCTTAGTTGGTACTTCTGCACCAGGCACGGTTCTGTTCTATGGGCTTTTCACATATTAACCCATGTAGTTATCATGACAACCTATAAAATACTGTCATCCCTGTTTTACAGAGGAGGAAACTGAGGTCGTCAGAGGCTAATTAACTTCCCCCGAATCACGTAGCTAGGAAATTGTGTAGAAAGGCAGCCTGGTGTTTGAGCCCATAACTTTGTATGGCAAGTGTGAGCACCTCCTCTGTGCAAGGCGCCATCCTCAGTGTTGGGGGCCCTGTGGTAGAAAGAATAGACAAGGAGGCTGCCCTCAAGAAACTTGTCATTCTTTCTTCATCCACTCACCCACCCACCCATCCATCCACCCATCCATCCATCATCCATCCGTGTCTGGTTTTATTTGCTTTTGTATCCCCCGTGCTCAACGTAGTGCCTGGCACTAACAAGCTGTGAACCAGTATTTGCTGAAGAAATGAAGAGATGGGGAGAGATGTGGGCCCAGTCCAAAAACTCTGGGTCTGAGTCCCTTACCCTCTCCCAGTCTCTATGCATTGGGTGGTAAACACTGCCCTGCTCACCTCACAGGTTTCTTGGGAGGTTCTGATGGTGAGGAGGCAAGTGCTTTGCAAACTGTAAAGGGCTGTGAAGACATAGTCAGCACTGGGCTGCCCAGCTGCTGTGTAGGCGCCGAGGCCTGCAGAGCTGTGTCTCTCTCAGGTCTGGCTGGTGAGACCTGTCAGACACTTCCCCTCGGCCTGCCAAGAGGCCCAGAAAGGAAAGGAAATTGACATTTAATGAGCATCCACGATGTGCCAGGACCTTCACACGCTTTAACCCTCTCTTCTCTTGTACGGATCAAAGAATGGAAGCCCAGAGAGGTCCATCTATTGCCCAAGGTCACACAGCCAGTGAGGAGCAGAGTCCAGGGGGACCCTGGTCTGTGAGTCCCAAAGCCTATGGTTGTGACAACACCCCCTACCACCTCCCCGTAAAGGGATGCTGCCGACTTCCTGCTTTCCAAGTCTCCAAGTCCCCAGTGTTCAAGGTTACACAGCAAGCTCCTTCCTGGCAAAGCCTTTCAGAAAGTGTTTCCATTTAGTTTTTGCATTGATTATTTCCTTTTTGCTTTATAGGAATTTCCCCCCTTTTATTTGCGAAAAAAAAGCCAACGTAAATGTTCTCCCCACACACAGGTTAACCCTTGTCTGTCAGAGAGGGATGTGAGCAGCTATTTGGGGAGGAGACGGAAGGTCAGCTGCTGGCCACAGCTCCTGCAGGGCCTCTTCGCAGACCCTCACCATAGTTCACACGCCAGTGTGGCCGTGCTGTCTGCTGTCCGATCACCAGCTTCTGTGACCCTCAGCACAAGGCAGCCTTCTGTGACCCAAGTGGAACCACCCCCCGAAGCTTAGAGCCCAGGCCTCCTGGAGACACCACCTTGTGCCACAGGCTGGGACAGAAAAAGAAACGCCCGTAGCCACTGTTCCTGGGCCACCCACCGAGAGCCTGGCACCGCGCTGGGCACCTCACCAACATCCTCTGACTGCCTCTTCTAAGTGGGAGGGGCAGGTCTTGGTGACCCCATTTTACAATGGAAAGAAAAGCTGAGGCTCAGAGAGGCAAACTCACCTGCCCAAGGCCCCCCAGCTGGCCAGGGGCAAACTGAGGATAAGACAGGACCCTTGCTTTAAGCCCAGGGCTAAAAATAAGACATGGTGCATGTGAAGTGACCAAGCCACGCCCCTGGGCCAGGCACCACCCTCAGTCCTGGGGACCTGGCCCAACAGGAAACTGGTGGAAGCAAGGCCCCATTCTGCTAAAGACTTGCTGAGTGACCTTGAGTTGGTTACTCTCCTTCTCTGAGCCCAGAATTTGCCCCATGGGAAGTGAGTGGGTTGAATGTCTCAGTCGTTTATGCTCTTTCTCAGGTCTTGTTTGGGTAACAATTCGCAAAGTAGAACACGGTAGGTGAGAAATGATGGCCGAGGTTTGTGGAGCAGCAGCACATGATTGAGAGTTACTAAAAAGCCCTCATCCTGCCACCTAGAGCCTCCATTACCAAGACCCCACGAGGCAAGATTCCTGGAGGCGCTCAGGTTGAAATGCCCCTGCAGCCTTGCCCCACTGCTGACCCGCACCACCACCACCGAGTAGAGTTGCAAGCCGTGGGCCAGACACCACAGGGAGGAAGGGACGGCACCAGGCCTTCTGCACGGTGTCTACGCCAGCGTGCAGGCCTCTCTGGGCCCACCTCTTCGGCGGCCCCCTCCCCCGGCCCTGTCCCTGGCAGCCCCTCACCAGGACCCAGCGCCCAGCGCCCCCAGCCCCAGCCGAGGTTCCTCTGTATTTGGCTCCAGCGCCAGCAGGCCGGCCATTTAAGGCTCCACCTCACCCCTTTAAATTCTATTTTTTCAAACCACATTCTTGAACTTGGCAGATAACGTGGCAGCCCGACAAGAGCCCTATTTACCCGGAGAGCCGTGAATGGGCCCTTTATAACAAGCTTCATTAATATTTCTACCTATTGGCCAGCTCGCCGTTTCCTCCCCCTATACAAACAGATTCTCCACACAGAAAGACTTTTCAAATGCTCTTGTTGACTTTCCCCAAACAGGGAGAGCAGCCGGGCCGGGCCGGGCCGGCCGGGCTGG
>NW_005370558.1:1394964-1403324 GCF_000412655.1 Myotis brandtii | reverse complement strand
GGCCCCGCCCGGGCCCTGCCGCCCGGCCAGGGGACCCTGGGCAAGCCCCGTACTCACTCTGCGCCGCACTGTCCTCCGTGGTCAGTTGGGCCTGCACCCCGCTCCTCCAAGTGTGGTCCGTGCGCCGCAGCAGCAGCTTCACCTGAGCGCTGGCGAGACACGCGGGCTCTGGGTCCAGGTGTTCGTACTGGAGTCTGTGTCTTGAGCGCCCAGGTGATGCGCATGCCCGAGGAGATTTCAGAGGCCTCGGGTCTACGCACGTGCCCCGCCGCCAGCACCGGGGCTGTGCTGCGGCTCCAAGGCCATCTCAGACCTTCAACGTCATCGCGAAGGCCTCCTCCAAGGCTATTTTGCTCTCGACGTTGTGACCACAGGCCTGGCCCAGGCCTGGGGCTCAGGAAATAAACAGAAAAATACATTGTCACAGTTTAAACTCTTCCTCTTCAGCATATGAGAATGGTGAAGAACAGCCTGTTCTGTCGTCCAGAAGGATAGAGATAGATAGAGAGTTGTGTTCTTTTTTATTATGTTTTTATTGATTTTGAGAGAGAGAGGGAGAGGGAGAGATAGAAACATCGATGAGAGAGAAATACCATCGATTGGCTGCCTCCTGCC
The DNA here is from genome assembly GCF_000412655.1 of Myotis brandtii. Classification (NCBI taxonomy): domain Eukaryota; kingdom Metazoa; phylum Chordata; class Mammalia; order Chiroptera; family Vespertilionidae; genus Myotis; species Myotis brandtii. The sequence continues at coordinate 1,402,709 of NW_005370558.1, read as the reverse complement.
TGCCCCCTACTGGGGATTGGGCCTGCAACCCGGGCATGTGCCCTGACTGGTAATCAAACCAGGGACCTCCTGGTTCATGGGTCAACACTCAACCACTGAGCCACAGGGGCGGGGCAGAACCTTCTAATATTGCAGTGGACGTGGGGTGAGCAGCCTGTGCTTTGGAGATAGGCGAGCAGAAGCCAGAGGACCCGGGAGAGAAGTTAAAGAAGGGCTGAGCCCCATGTGAGCCTCTGGGCCGAGGGAGAAACAGTGCAGGGCGTGGGCAGTCACCAGGTCACCACTGAGCACGGGCACCTGTGGAAAGAGGCAGAGCCCGGTTAGAATGCTGAGGACACCCTCTAACAGTGAGGACGTGGGCGAACGCCTTCGCTTCCCTTCCTTGTACATGTGCTAAATGTCTAGTCTATGTGTCAGGCCCTCTGCGGGACCTTGGGGACACAGTGGTCAATAAAATAGGCTTTGTCCTTGCCCTCTCAGGGGAGAGAGACAATCAACAAGAAAATAAAACTATAACTAGAAATGCTGGTGAGGAAGCAAAGGAGGGTGACAGAGATAAGGTAGTGGGTAAGGGAGTGGGGGAAACCTATTAGTCAAGGCCCTTACGAAGGATATCAATGAAAGATGGCTCTTTAAATTCAAGCCTGAAGACAGAGGAGCCAATCATGTGAGCGAACCTAAAGGAAGGGCACTCCGGGCAGTGGGAACAGCATGTGCGAAGGCAATGCTGGGTGCTTTGAAAGGGGGTCAGTGTGTGCGGCAATAGCATTTCTCATTCAAGGGGGAGAGGGGTGGTCATCTCCACCTTGCAGACCTGCTGGGAGCGAGGATGGCACAAGGGAAGTGCTCAGAGCATAATGTTTGCTCTTAACTGATCTCCAGGCCCCCGTGGCTGCGTTAGGCCCCTATCGGGACCGCCGTCTGCTCTTTCCATCTCTCAGGAGCAGCAGGAGCAGTGCTGCAGCCTGGGCCGCAGCCCAGAGCAGGGTCAGCTGAGCTGGAGGGGGTTGAATGAGCTGCCTGTGTGCGTCTTGGCTACCTATATCTTACCTTTTGGGGGAGGGGGAGGCCTCCCCTCTCCTGGGAAACCTGCCCAGCTTTGGCTAGCCCAGGCGGCTTGGATAGAAATCCCTGACCCCCTGCCTAGGTCTCAGCAGCCAAAGGCCAGACCCTCTTGGGAGCACAGAGCCCTCCGACCAGCCCACACCCCACTGCCTGGCCAGCCCTTAAGTACCAGGCTGGAAATAACCAGTTGTCCCCGCCCCTTGGGGCTGTGGGCTTGCCCACCACAGGGGCTGGGGTGGCTGGGCAGAGCAGGGCAGGAGGGCTGTCCCGAGGGAGGCCTGTTGGATTCTTCCAGCTGGGAGGCCCCTACTTTCAGGCTTCGGGAGGTAGGAGGGGTTGGTTCAAATCCTGCATTTGCCACTGACTCCTCAAGAGCCTTTCAAAACTGCCTTAATAATTTGAGCTTCAGTTTCTTTATCTGTGCAATGGAGTTCATCATTTCTTCTAGGGTTAGTGTGAGAAGCAGGATAGATGTGTGAGCTTTGTACACTGTAAGGTGCAATGCACACGGAAGAGCTTGTGGTTGGGGTGAACACTTCCCGTTGTATTAAAGGTGTGGGTGGAGGGGGTGTCTCCGTTGAGTGACAGAGCAGGGGATGAAGACTCGAGCTGGGAGACATGCTTCCTGCTGCTCCCTGGCGACCAGCTCTAAGGGCTCGGGCTGATGTGGAAGCCCCAGCCCTGCCTGCGTTCCAGGTCCTTAGCGGCCAGAGGAGCGAGTCAGCAGTGGGGCCTGGCACCCACCCAGGCCTCCAGAACGCAGTGTCCTCCTTGCTGATAAGGTGGGTGTATTTTCCTGGGAAGAGCCAGAATAATCACAGGAGGGGGCTCCCGGGCATCCCCCGGCTCTGCTCCTCCAGAACAGTGAGTGAAGACAAGTTCCTAGCCCGGACCATGCCCCAGGCTTCTGTGAAGGCTTCGGCTTTCGGCAGTTTGGAGTATGGTCCCACCAACCTTCCTGGTCTTCCATCCCACTAAGCAACAGTTTGCTCCTCAACTTGTCCCACCTCTGGGCCTTTGTTTATGCTATCCCCTTTGCCTGAAATGCTCTTCTTCTCTCTTCTGTCTGCCTTGATTTCTAACCATCTTTTTAAACCTGTCCCGATGCCACCTCCTCCAGGAAGCCTTCCCAGATTCCCCAGCTCTTGCTCTCTGACCAAAATTCCCTTTCTTTGCCTGTGCTCCCATGGCACTTAGGTCCAGCTGCTACCATTTTAACAGGTATGGCCTTATTCACCGACTAGCTTCTGCCTTCAGAGAGCTTAGAGTTCTCTGAAGCAGACAGATGTGGATGCCCTCCTCCCCACCACCACCAAATGGATTAAGGTCATGGGTGGTAGGTGTTGGAGGGTGTGGCTCCACAGAGGAGGGTCCCATCCCAATCCAGGAGGGCTTCCTGGGAGAGGAGGTAGCCACTCTGTGCTCACAACGAAACAAGGCCGTGGATTGTTAGCACCTAGTTTGTGACCCAGCATATAGTGGGTGCTTTGGGTGTGCTAAATTAACATTCCAACTGAATGTGCAGTGGCATCCTCCACATTGGACAGCTTACTGTCACCCATGTAGAAGAAAACTAGAAAGGAAGAAAAATCTGGAAAACTCTTAATGGATCCCCTGGTCAGGACAGGCAGGACCTGTGTGCCGTTCTGCCCTGTTCAGCCTATGATTTCTCAGTAGATCCCAAGCTAGAAATGAACAGAGGGACTTCAGGGACCACAGTGAGATGGCTCATCAGAAAGGTGGGTGCACTAGAAAAAGCAGACAGAAGACAATGCCCATTGAGATATAAGAAATCACTCTCAGGAGATAGGCCGAGACACACACTGGATGGGATGACTTCCGTCATCAAGAAAAATGGGAAGCTGAAGCTGTGGGCCCTGCTGTGCATTAGATCCACCTGGGCCCACTCCCCAACCAATGACCCAGAACCCCTGGAGGCAGGGTCTGGAATCCGAGGTGATTCTGATGCCAGGGGTGGAGCTCCACTGCCTTAAAGTATCACTCAACATTCCCCAGGGAAGAAGGCAGGGCAGTGCGATAGCCGACGCGGGAGCACGTTTCCACAGAGATGGCTAAACTAGGCAAGTGTGTACTTAACAGGTCAACTTCAGCTACCCAAGTTCAGCTGTGCAGAACAGCTCATAGAAAAGGGCTGCAGAGAGTGGAGGATGGGCCACAAGTTTTGGCGCCGGTCAGATTCCCACATCACTGAGTGGGTGTGTAACCTTGGGCAAATTACTGAACATCTCTGAACCTCAGTGTTCTCATCTGTAAAATGGGGATGGTTGTAGTGCCAGTCCCAGAGGGCTGCTTTAAAACATAATTAAAATGAAGTAGAAAAAAGTGCTCAAGTGTTCGATAAATATTAACTCCCATTCCTCTGACTAAGAAGGTTCCAGACACATGAGGCATCATTGTGCAAGAGAGGGTCCTTAATACCCCTTAACATTCTTGCACATTAATATGATTGTTTTTAGACAAAAATATCCAGCTCATAGGTAAGTCATTCCTGGTTGACCAGTGGGTACACTGACTCAGGGGAAAGTTGCTTATGTTTCCAGGGAGAAGAGCTGAGATCCTGGAAACAAATGGGAGTTCAACAACCCTGAGTCCTTTGATTTCACAACCCCCCATGGACGCTCATCTTCACCAGAAGATGAACTTGACTTCAAGGCATCATTTCCTCTTGCATGGACCATCCTCCATCAGACAGACAGTCAGTGGGTGTGCCTCTGTGCCGGGCCTTACGCTGGGCCTTGGGAGAGGCTCTCTACCTTCTCACGGCTGCTTGCTGAGCAGGAAGCCTGGCATGACCGCCAGCACCCCCCGGACACCAGAGAAGCCTCGTGAGGATGCAGCGGAGAGGAGCCAGACATTGAGGGGAAAGAGTGGCCCAGGAGTGCCCATGGGTTGCTGTGACTTTCTCCATTTCTTCCCCAAATCACTGCTCTTCACCATGAATGCCAGTGCTGCTCCAGCCTGTACCGCCCCTTCTTTCAGTTTTCCCATCTGTAAAATGGGGGTAGGGGACCAGAGAGAAGTACACTCAATGATTCCCTATGGTGCCTGCTTTGGAGAATTTTATGTAATGAGTCCTATGGCCTAAATTCACATTTTAATTACAGATTACAGCAAGCTCTGTTTGGAAAATTTCACAACTGGCCTTGGATCCATCTGGCTTTGCCTCCACCGGGGGTACAAGTGGAACGATGAAAGATGAGGGCCACAGGAGGAAAGAACTGCCTTCCTCCCCGATCTTTCTATTCATCTCTGTCCCCCCTCAGTCCAGTGCAAGGCTGTCTGGCAGGTGAGCCCCAGACTCACCTGGGAGCTTGGCTGGGGCTGGGAGAGTGTCACCCGGATTCTGGGCACATTGGAGAGCAGCTTTGTGGCAGGGGCTGACGATCTCCACGAAAAATGAGTCCCTGGAGGAATCCTTACATCACAAAGGTAAGTGTTTGTGGTTAGCATTGAGAGGCAGGAGGGAGGAGAGATGGCAGTTGGAGAGAGATGGCCAGCCTCCCTTCCTCCTTCCTAGTTCCTTCTCTTGTCCAACCAACACTTGCTGAACTCCTACTGGGTGCAGGGCCCTGTGCTGAAGCCGGCACAGTCCCTGGTCCCAACAGACAGGAAGACCAATCTAGTGTATTCAGCACTGAACAGTCCCAGGAGGCGGCAGGGACAAACACAACCCCAACCTGACCTGGTGGGAAGAGGGTGATGGGCAAGGCTTTCTATGGGAAGGCTTGCAGGACAAGCCCACCAGGCAGAAGACAGCCTTCCCGGCAGAGGGGACAACAGGAGCAAATGTAGAAGAATTAAAGGGAAGCCCAGGCAAGCCCTGGGCTGGAGCACAGGATGCAGGGATGGAGGGCGGTGGGTAGTGGAGAGGGACAACAGAGGGGTCAGCAGGACATAGAGTCAGTCCGAACGAGCTTGAGGCTCAGTGGGGGAACTCAGTCCTTATTCTGAGGTCCCAGAGCATCAGGGCAGGGTTTTCCCCGGGAGGATAAGTGGGATTGAAAGGAGGAGTGGATTGAAGGGGCTGGAACCGGGAGCAGGGGCGTGCACGGGAGGGTCCCTGGTTGCTCAATGTGGCTTTTATTCACTCCCTCAAGGAGCATTTCTTGTGGGCCTGCTCATCCCTCTCCACAGCATCAGGCTGGTTAGCCCCTGCACAGTGCTCAAGCTCGGCAAAAAATGTATGGAAAGAGCATGGCCGCACTTCACAAAGCCTCTTTTGTGAGCAGCCCTGGGGCCATGGAGGCGCGGTACTCTGCTGCCCTCTAGCGAGGCCTGGAGACACACCCCTGTGGGGTCCAACCAGCTTCTAAATTTCTCTGCAGTTTCCCCCAAATGCCTTTCCTCTGTCTCAACCCCGGGACCAGCCGTTCTGGATGGAAAGTGCGGTTTGGGACTAGAGGGCAGGCTCAGAGCATCCAGTGATGCTCACATTCTGACTCAGGTGGGGAGCCTGGGGCAAACGTCCCCACAAACAGCTCATCACACCCCAATATGCACATCTTCCCTGTCCCTGCACTTGTCTCCAAATCGCTTAGGTGTGGCTCATCTCAGTCCAGTGTGAGGCAGACAGCAAACTGATAAAACCAACGCACACTAAGATGTGAATGACCCATAGTTCTTAACCCCTTTAAGGGCATTTAAGGGAGCAACTGTTCACTCACACCTAGAAAGGCAGCCTGCCGGGGCAGGTAGAAAGCACCAGAACTTAGAGCTCGAAGTTCCCGGCCACCTCCCCACCTCCCATTTACAGCTGCTTCCTCCTTAGCCTGCCCTGCCTTACCTCTGCGTGTGTGTGTGTGTGTGTGTGTGTGTGTGTGTGTGTGTTCATCTGAAAGACAGGAATAGTAATGCTTGCCCTAGGATTTAAAAATATATAATAGGTTAAGGAACTTCCGAGTTGAAAGGAATCTTGAAGATCATCTAGGGATTTTTATTTTGGCTTTTAGGTAAATCTTCACAATTTATGAATCACTTTCCAATACAGACACTCTTCGAATTATGATAGGGTTGTGGCCCAATAAACCCACAGTAAATTGAAAATCTATGACGTCTAAAATTCATTTAATACTATACTGGAGAGTGCCGATGAGTCTTTGCCCTCGTGATTGTGTGGCTGCCCGGGAGCTCCGCCCGCTGCTGCCGCCAACACCATGAGAAAGCACCTCACTGCGTGCGCATCACTAGCCTGGGAAAAGATCAAGCTGAAAAATTCAAAGTACAGTTTCTACTAAATGCCTATTGCTTTTGCACGATTGTAAAGTCAAAAATCCTTAGTTGAGCCATTGTAAGCCAGCGACCGTCTGTCTGTACGCTGTCTCATCCGAATCTCAGAACAACTAAGTAAAATCATTCATCTCCATTTACGGGGAGGAAACAGGCGAGAAAGGGAAAATGACTTGCCCAAGACTCTCTGCTATTTTAGTGCAGACAGGTAGCTCTTGGCTCTTCCCTAACTCTCCCTACGGATCCTTCCTGCTAAAAAAGGCCCTATCGCCCTCATCTGCCACCCTCACCTCCTGCCCCCACAGGCCTCTGAATTCCTGCAAAGCCCCTGCACCCTAGATAGTACTTACCTGACTCCCTAGCAAGACTAGGGGATTCCTGCCCAGTGCCCTGCATGGAGGCTGGCACTGGATGGGTAAGTGCCCCACCCCAGCTCATTCACAGACATCTCTGCTGCTTTCATAAGCCAGACCAGGACGGGGACAAACAGCAGTCCTGGCCTGGAGTCAGCTTTGGCATTGGAGAAGCAGGTGGCCCAATGTTTAACCAGATGCTTTGGGTCCTTCTGTCAACTCAGTCAGTGGAGGGAGGAAGATTACAAACCTGGAGGAGTATGTGGATAGAGTAGAAAGAGCCTGGTCCAGGCTCTGCCATGCGGCCTTCCCATCCCTGCCTCAGCGTCCCCATCTGTACACAGAGGAGGCTGGTCTGGGTGGTCCCTCCTGATGGGACTGGGCAAGAGCAAGGGATCCTCAAACTCCAGAACCCCCTGGCTGGGGTCCCTCGCTGGGAGTCTCTCCACCACAGAGGTGAGGCTGGGTAAATCTTTAACTAGCGCCCGGGGCAGGCCGAGCCTTTCCGGATGGATGACTGCCTGGGAAGGGGGGTTGGGGTGGGGGATGTAAGTGTGCACAGCCAGTCCCAGTGTGGAGAAGGGAGGGTGGTGGGGAGGGAAAGGAACGAGACGGGAGCAGAGCTAACTCCGTGAGCAAAGCAGGACATGGAGGAGCGGGGATCCCCCGATGGGTAAGCGGAGATTCTGGGAGGCCCGAGGCCCGCTGGGCACAGGACAGTTTAACTCGCCTTGCTGCCACAGGGACCCCGCGCGGAGCCTGGAGCAGGGCCCCGAGGGGCCGGAAACGCCCATCCAGGTGGTGCTCAGGTGGGTGTAGGTTGGCTAGGTTGTGCCCGAGAGAGGAAGGGACGGATGGAGACATCGGGATGGACCATCCACCCTCCCGTCGGACCCCAGGGTGCGTCCCATGAGCGCCGCGGAGCTGCGCCGAGGGGAACAGAGCGCGGTGCACTGCTCGGGGACCAGGACTCTGCAGGTGAAGCACCCTCCCACCCCCAGAACCTAAAAATCCTACGGAGAACGCCTCCTCCCTCCCCCCAGGCAACTTCGTCCAGGCCTCGCCCTCCCCGGCCCCGCC
>NW_005370558.1:1326583-1394624 GCF_000412655.1 Myotis brandtii | reverse complement strand
TCCAGCCACACACCCCTGCCGCCCGCAGCTTCTCCTGCACCATCTTCACCTTCGGCCAGACCGGCTCCGGGAAGACCTACACCCTCACGGGGCCTCCTCCCCAGGTAGGCTGAGCTCCCCTGCAGGGCCAGGGGTCGGTGGGGAGCCGCTGACAGCGCAGGCTCCCACAGGGAGGGCCTTGGACAGTGCGACTCAGCCCCATGTATTTGCAGACAAGGAAACTGAGGCCCAGAGAGGTGAAAGGATTTGCCCAATATGGACTTCAAATTTTGTCCCTTTTTTAAAAAAATATATGCTTTTTATTGGTTTCAGAGAGGAAGAGAGGGAGAGAGAAAGAAACATCAATGATGAAAGGGAGTCATTGATTGGCTGCCTCCTACATGCCCCCTACTGAGGATAGAGTCCACAAAGGGGGTGGGGGGCAGGGTGTGTCCACCTTTGACCGGAATCCAACCTGGACCCTTCAGTCCCCCAGGTGGACGGACGCTCTAGCCACTGAGCCAAACCAGCTAGGGCAAATTTTGTGCCTTTTACTGACAAGCTCAGAGCCTTCCTGTGAAATGGAAGCGAGAGTACTGACTGTGAGAAGTAAATGAGATGTTATAGGGAACTTGGCCTAGCTCCTGAGGCATAGTAGCTAAGGGCGCCAGGAAGGGTAGTTATTACTGTGGTAGTGTTTCTGCCCCCAGGGAGAGGGGGTGCCTGTACCCCCCAGCCTGGCTGGCATCATGCAGAGGACCTTCGCCTGGCTGTTGGACCGTGTGCAGCACCTGGGCACCCCTGTCAGCCTCCACGCCTCCTACCTGGAGATCTACAATGAGCAGGTGGGGACGGAGATGAATGAAAGCGCACAATGGATTGGAGGCCTTGCTTCCCAAGGAGCTTGGGTCGAGGGGCAGAGTGGGGCTGGGGGGGTGGTAAGGGTTGGACTCGGGCCCCTTCCCTCACACACCACCCTCATCTCCCAGGTTCTAGACTTGCTGAGCCTGGGGTCTCCCCGGCCCCTCCCTGTTCGTTGGAACAAGACTCGGGGCTTCTACGTGGAGCAGCTGCGGGTGGTGGAGTTTGGGAGTCTGGGGGCCCTGATGGAACTTCTGCAGATGGGTACGTGCTGTCTCGGGAGCTTTGGGGTACAAGGGAAGCCCGTCCCTCTACTGCTCACTGAATGCACTGGGGGCCCCTGGCTGGAGCTGTGGGTGACCAGAGATGACCCCTGTGGGAGCTAAGGGCCAGCAAAACAACAATTCAGACACCGCCCAAGGATGTCCCCCATCCCACCCAGACCTCCTGCTGATTCTGCCTTTCACACTCTTTCTGGGCCCACCCTCTTTCCAGTCCAGGACCTCTGCCTCAGTCCGCCTCTTTTTTTTTCTTCCTAGAGAAATCTTCCCAACTCAAGGCTCCTCCTTTCCAATCTGTGCTCTTCCTTGCGGCAAACCACATCCCTCTTCCCCTCCAGACCCTCCAGACCCTTCCAATGTCCTGAGGGCGAAGGTCACGCCTATAACCTAGCCTATAGGGCCCCTCTGTTCCAGTCTCATTCATTCATCCAATGTTTATGAGATATCTCATTATTCACCCGCAGCCTGCTGGCTGGTCCTGGGTGAGACTCCAGGCTCCTGCCAGCGTTATGCCAGCTGATCTCTCTGCTCGCTCTCCGCCCTTCACACGGCCGTTTGAGGGATGTTTATCAACGGTGACTCTGACTGACATTCTTCCACTCAGTTCTGTCGATTCCCCTCTCACCTGCTCGTGCTAGAGCCGGACCCCTCATCCCATCATTCTTTCCCCGCCGCCTCTGCACAGGCTGGCCCCTCCCTCCCCAGGATGCCTTTGCTCCTTTTCTGCTATTGCTCCTCCTGTCAGGTCCAGCTCCTGCTGCTTTCCCCTCCAGGTCTTAGCCGCCGAAGGAGCTCAGCTCACACCCTGAACCAGGCCTCCAGCCGAAGCCATGCCCTGCTCACACTCCATATCCGCCGCCAAACCGTGAGTGGCCCGGCTTGGGGAAGGAGCTGGCGCCGGGTCCTCAGCCAGGGTCCGCCTCAGGGTGTAGAAAGCAACTCGGGTGTGCACAGGAGGACGTAGTGGAAACCAAGCCCTGACCCCCCAGTCCCAGCAGATGCCTCCCGTGGGTCCCGGGGAACACCCTGCCGGAGGGAAGCTGTGCTTTGTAGACCTGGCTGGCAGCGAGAAGGTGGCGGCCACCGGATCCCGTGGGGAGCTGATGCTCGAGGCCAACAGCATCAACCGCAGCCTGCTGGCGCTGGGTGAGTCCCTCCTCTTGCCCGGCCTGTAGCTGTGCAGGAAGAGGGGAGCAGGGGAGGAGGAGGAGGAGACAGGGGTTGTAGTGCATGAAGAGCTGTGAGCCAGGGGCCACAGGCCTCCTTCCGGCCTCAGCTTGCTGTTGACTTGGGTCTCCCCTCTTAGAACATTGTTGATGAACCTAGAAACCCCATAAACTTGATTCTATTAGAATAAAGCTGCATTTAACCTGGGAGGTAGGCACCCTCAAGTGCAGAGCATGAGCCCTCAGACACTCAGCCTGTCCTCGTGCAGTTGGGAAAGCGGAGGCCCAGCAAGGGGAAGAGGGGACAGACCTGTCTCCCACCTCCACCCCCGAGGGCCTTCCTCCGCCGCGTGCTGAGGAGCCTCTTCATTCAGTCCATTTGCCAGACATTTCCTGAGCCCCTGCTGAGAGCCAGGCCCTGTGTTGGGCATTGGGGTGTGGGTGCAGGTCCCTGCTCTGCACAGACCAGCTGCGTGGCCTTGGGCAAGGGGTATAACCTCGCTGGGCCTTCTCTTCCCACCCAGGCCACTGCATCTCCCTGCTGCTGGACCCGCGGCGGAAGCAAAGCCACATCCCCTTTCGAGACAGCAAGCTCACGAAGCTGCTGGCGGACTCACTGGGGGGGCGCGGGGTCACCCTCATGGTACCTGAGGGGGGCTGGCAGGGAAGAGTGGGGCTTGAGGGAGGGGCTCCCAGAGAGGAACACTCAGGGGCATCCTCCCCAGGTGGCCTGCGTGTCGCCCTCAGCCCAGTGCCTTCCTGAGACCCTCAGCACCCTGCGATACGCCAGCCGAGCTCAGCGGGTCACCACTCGGCCGCAGGCCCCCAAGGTGAATGGAGGCAGACACAGGCCGAGGGTGGCGGGGGCGATGGTTAGGGTCAGGCAGTAGTTGGAACCTGAGTTGGTGTCACAGTTGAAATCTGGGATTGAGTCAGAGTTAGGATGAGAGTTGAAATCTTGATGATGGGGCCATGACTGGGTAGGATGGGGTCAGGGTCAGGGTCACGGTCAGAGTTGTGGCAGGTCTCAGGTTGGAGTCTGATTTGGGATATGATTCAGGGTCCAGCCTGGATCCCAAGTGGTATCATGATTAAGTCTGAGTTGAGTTGGGGTCTGATGTGGAGTCTTGTTTGGGTTCTGAACCAAGATTTGAACAGAACTTACTTTGGGTTGGACTTGGAGCAGGGTCCAGCTTAGAGGGGGCCCTGCTGGCACGCAGCGGAGGCCATAGGCACTTGGATGCATTGGGACAAGGTGGCCCCTCCAGGTGGACGTAGCCTTGTGCCAGGATGCAAAGCCTGTGAGGGAGGTATGGGCTGGTTTCTAGGCTCCCTCACTCCCCACTCCCGGAGCCCTTGCATGACTTGTGCCACTGCAGGTGGCAGCTCCGGGCCCCTCTCTCTGCAGTCCCCTATGGCAAAGCAGCCCCAGCGCCTGGAAACGGAGATATTGCAGCTCCAGGCGGAGAACCGCCTTCTACGGTCCCAACTGAGCCAGATGGACCTTAAGGGTATGAGCTCCCTGGGGGTGCAGGTGGGACGTGGAGAGCATCTGGGCTCCTGTGGACCCAGCCATCTCCCCCTTCCCTGCAGCCTCTGAATTCAGTGGGACCCGCGTGGCCTGGGCCCAGCAGAACCTCTATGGGATGCTCCAGGAGTTCATGCTGGAGAATGAGAGGCTCAGGTAGGGCCTCGCCAGGGGACTCCGTGCCCACCCCTCACTGCTGGGCTGCTTCTGCCAAGCGGCCCCCTCTCTGCTCCCTGACTCCGTTCTGGCCCCACCTACCTGCTGGGGCTCATACTGCCCTGCAATGCGGGGCTGACTGATACCCCCACCAGCCCTGCTTCCTGTCACCTCCCTGGGGCCTCTTCTTCCCAGGAAGGAAAAGAGCCAGCTGCAGAGTAGCCGGGACCTGGCCCGGGATGAGCAGCGCGTCCTGGCCCAGCAGGTCCACGAGCTGGAGCGGTGAGCACAGCCACCAGCCCAGGGACAGGCCTTGGGACAGCGGGCAGGTGGGAAAGGGAACGGTTAAGAGTCTGACCTCTGGATTCAGACCACCTGGGTTCCAATTCCAGCTCTGGCGCCTACTAGCTGGGTGACCTTGGTGAGTCATGCCGCCTCTCACTGCCGGGTTTCCTCAGCTGTAACATGGGGGTGATACGGTGCCCACCGAATAGGGCTGTTTTAAAGGTTGGATAGAATGAGTTCATATGTTGAGCACTGCGAACGGTGCCTGGCACGCCGTAGTGCCCAGGGGTATTTGTTAAAACGGGGGATGTGGGGACCAGCCTGGTGGTAGGGTGGAGGGCTGCAGGCACAGACCCCCTGTTCTTTCCAGGCGCCTCCTCTCTACCTGCTACCTCCACCAGCCCCCCCTTGGCCCAGCCCCACCATGTCCCTGTGCGATGGTGCCAGCTCCCTCCTGCCATGTGAGTCTCTGCCCAGCCGGAAGGGGGAGGAGCAGGGATGACAGGGAGCCTCTGACATGCCCTCTTGCAGGTCCTGCCACCCCTCTGCTCCTGCCCCTGCTGCCACCTCTGCCCCCTGTGCCGAGCCCCACTGGCCCACTGGGCCTGCCCACGGAGGGAGCTCCACCTGCCCCAGGTAGGAAAGGCCACGGTGGGGGTGAGGGGAGTCTAGGAGAGCTGGAGGCCATGGGGAAAGTGGCTGATTGGGCTCCTTCTGCCCAGGGTTCAGAATCACTGTTTACCTCGCCTCCCTCTTCCATCCTGCCTTCTTTTAGGAACTCGCTCTGCCATTTGCTTCTTCTTTCCTTCACTCACATGCTACTCATTTATGGATTTGCTTATTCACTCCTTCACTCTCTCACTCACTGACTCTCCTCTAAGCTCTTTGCTTTGTGCCAGCCCCTGTTCTGGGCACTGAGGATTCTGCCCACAGAAGAAGTAACCAAGACCCCACCCCTTTATGCCCATCTGGCAGTCTTGGTGCCTCCTGGGGCAGGTGTGGTAGGGCTGGTGGCATTGTGATCAGCACCTGGAAGTGGGGCACAGAGAGGCAGGGCTGAGGTCGCCAGTGTCGGCTGTGGTCTTTCTTGCAGGTGTTTGGCCCTAAGGCCCCTGACGGCATTCCCCTGTCTGCCCGGCCCCCACCCTGGGTGCCCCCATGCAGCCCTGGCTCTGCCAAGTGCCCCAGAGAGAGGTGGGCCCAGCCTGGGGCAATGGGGTGCGGGGGGGGGTGGCAGGAGGCCTGGGCACTTGAAGGCTCACCTCCCACCACCCAACTGCCCCTGGCCCAGGAGTCACAGCGACTGGACTCAGACCCGAGTCCTGGCGGAGATACTCACCGAGGAGGAGGTGGTACCTTCTGCACCTCCCCTGCCTGCGGGGCCCCCGAACACGTCACCAGTGCTGAGAGGTGAAGAAGGGAAAGAGGGAGGAGCCCCTGGGGTTTTCTGTGATCTTGGGCCAGAACGCACCCTCTCCGGAACATAGTCTTTCCATTTCTGAAATAGGGCACATGTTAGGAGGTAATTCCTAAGGTCTTTCTAGTTTCCAAACTTGGAATTCTCTTCCTAGGGCCACCTTCATGCCCAGATGTATACCAAAGCCCAGGGTGTATGTGAGGGGTGGGGGAGGGGCAGGGGCGAGTAGGTACCATCTGAAGCTTCCCCAGAGGATGTTGGGACCTGATGACCCCAGGGTAGTGCAGGCCTCGAGTGTCACCGTACCCCTCAGGTGGGGCCACGGTTCCGAACCTGGCCCGGAGACTGGAGGCCCTCAGAGACCAGATCGGCAGCTCCCTGCGGCGGGGCCGGAGCCAGCCACCCACGCATGAGAGCAAACGGAGCCCTAGCCGAGCCCTCCCTCCCTGCTGAGCGCAAAATGGAAACACAGGAGACTGCGTGTGACCTTCGGCCGGGCTCTTTGCTCTGGGGCTTCAGTCTCTCCATCTATTAAATGGGGATAGCAGCTGCCCATCCATTCTGCAGTCTGGCTGGGCAAGGACCATTCCTGAGGGTCGGGGTGACGGCTGGAGGGCCGTTTGGGGGAGTAAAGGGAGGGTGCCACCCCAGACTATGAGTAATGAGACTGGATTCAGGAGAAGAGGAAACGTACCGAGGTTTCAGATGAAACGTACATGACAATAAAGAGGCCTCAGCTCCTGTCTGGCTGGTCCTGTCCTTTGGGTAGTCACTCACTTCCCATGGGGACATCCCAGATGAGGGGTTCTCGGGGGAGCCTGAGGAGGAGAAGGCAAGGACTCTTGGCAGAAGTGTGTGTCCCCTTCTGATCAGGAACATTCCAGGTTCCATCTCCTTTCCTGTATTACACGCATTTTAACTGAGCAACTATTATGCGCCACTGGGACAGCATGGGGAATCGAATGATGAGCGCCTCCAGGAAGGAGACCTGAAGGAAACGAAGTTGGCCTTGAGCTGGGGCAGGTGGCGGGCTGAGGGGCTGGCTTCTCTGTGCCCCTGCACGTGGCCTGGTGCCTGAGGGACCATGAGCCCTGCGTTCTGGTGCCACAGGCCTCCTCTGAGATCCTGAGCAAGCCCTGCACCCTCCCCAGACCACTTTCTGGTTTTCAGTCAGTCGGATGGGGGGCACAGTTCCCTGTCCTGTTGAGCTCTAGTGAGGGTCAGGGAGGTGAGGAACCTCAGGATTCCTAGTACATGCTTAGCAGGGTGCAGTGGGTCTACAATTAAGGGGAAGCCTGGACATGACATGAGAAATTGGAGGTGCTAGTGGGAGGACCTCATTATAAAAAGAGCCACACGGCTAACCTAACTGTCCCATTTTACAGTTAGGGAAACTGAGGCCCAGATGGCTAATTCCTTGGTTGGTTCCGGCACTCACTCTTTCAGGAACACCACCGGCATCCACTCCAAATCAAGGTGGTGAAAGACTGACAAGGAGCAAGCTGGCTTTGACCAGGGAGCTCACAGTCTGGTGGGGGAAAGACAGACATTGACAACCTCACACATGTGCTTTGAAGGGGAAGCATGGAGGAAGGCCCCCCACTCAGAAATTGTTGAGGGTGTCAAAGAAGGTTTGCCGAAGAGCTATGATAAAGGCCCAGAAGGTGAACACAGGTGGAGGGAGGGGCTGTGAAGAAAAGGCCCAGAGACCCTGATGTTCCAAAGGCGGCCAGCAGCAGGCAGAGCACGGCCTTGTGGGTCACATCCGGAGCTTGGGCTTGTCTCGAGGACAGAGGAGAGCCACAGAGGGGTCCTGAGGAGTCACCAGCTTAGATCTGCATTTGGGTCACACTAGCCACTGTGGCAGGTGGGCTGATTGGTGATGGTGAGCCGGAGGCAGGGGGACCAGTAACATGACCAGTGCAGGGAGGCGATGAAACTCCTCAACCAGAAGTACCTGAGCTGGGCCTCGTGTCGGAGTCCCCTGAGACCCGGACCCTGGGCTCTGGCGAGGCCTCAAGCAGGCCAGCTTCAGCCACGGGCTTGGGGAGCACTGGGAAGGAGCAGGGAGCCGGGGATGCCCTAAGCAGGGGGTGGCAGTCATCACTGGAGAATGCTCAGGCTTGCCCACAGGCATGGCCCGAGAAAACAAGTCCCGTTGCTCCCACCCCACTGCCCAGTGCAAGACCAAGCAAGAAAACACCCAGTGCTCGCCTACCCACCATGCTGGGAAATAGCCCTAATTATACTCTCCTGTCCCAAGAGAAGTGAGGACCCACAGACTAAAGCAAGGCGCCTCACAGCGACACTTGAGCATGCTGTGTGACTTGGGGCAGGCGACTTGGCCTCTCTGAGCCGTCCACACTGTAGGGCCTCTGACTGAGTCTCTGCAGGGCTGGTCCCTGAAATGGGCCAGCAGGGTCAGCCCAGGTTGGAGCCCCCAGCAGCCAGGAATCGAAAGGCAAGACTTGTATTTAACAGTGAAAACTGTGGATGGACAGTGACCATGGAGGCAGAGCCCAGGGCGCTGAGGTAACAGCAGACACCACCGGCAGCTGGGCCAGATAGAGGTAGCTGTGGTTAAGCCCACAAGTTCAAATCCCGGCGTCATCACTTATCCAGGAGTGATCCCGGGCAGGTGGCTTAGCTGCTCTGAGCCTGAGTGGCCTCATCTGCAGAATGGACACAATAGTAGCCCCTCTCGGGACGGTCACGGGGATTAAATCCACTGCTATGTGGAAGGAGGACATCACGAAGCTTTGCCTATTGCAGACGAGTTAACCAAAAGCAACTTGCAGTCAACAAGACAATTCGATGGAATTGACCATCTGGATTTTAAAAATTAATAATCCAACCAATATTTATTGGGAACCCACTTTGGGCCAGCATTGAACAAAGCATAAGGATCCTTATCCTCATGGATGAAAAGAAAATGGGCAACATATGCGGGAAGTCAGGGATAAAAGCTGTGGAGCAAAACAGTGGGGAGGCCCCTCGGCCAGGGCAGGTGCAGCTCTACATCAGAGGCAGGAAAGGTCTCATGCAGGTGACATTTGTGCAGAGGCCCGAGGGAGTGGGGGAGGATGAGCCTGACATGCCACAAAGTCACTTTTCCTGCTCTAGGTCACTTTGATGCCACATCAGCTTGGGTGGCTCCGTATTTGTGAGCCTGGGCTCCTTCCCTGCCCAGAGCCCTTATCTCACTCTCTGTATCGTGGCCCTGCTTGCTGGGAGGTCTCCGGCCTCAGGCAGGGAAAGCCCCTGGCACCGAGCGTGAGACTTTCCTTAGCTGCCTTGGGAGGGTGGACAGGGACCACCCAGGGGGACCCTGGCTGTTGCCGGTTCATTTGTGTTTGGATGATTCCTTTTCCCATTGGAACCAGCCACGATTTTCCAGTTTCCTAGTTCCAGCTCAGCAAAGCACCCACTTACTTTCCCAGAGATAGACACAGGATGCAAGGGGATAAGTCTCCACTTCCCCCATCTCCCAGTCATAGGCTCACTCTAGAGCTGCCACTTGTCCAGACCCCTAAGCACTAGGAATTCCATGGGACCCAGTAATGTATCAGGATCTTCGAATCCAGCGGTCCTTCCTGAGAATGTGTGAATTGTAGAGGACACGCCTGGAACCCTGAAAGCTATAGGCCTTCCCCAGAATGCTGGGGTTTGGGGTTCTTTGGCCCCATGAAATAAGGTCGTAAGTTCTCCAGAAGAGTGAGACTTAGAAGATGGTCTCTGGTACCTCAGAACATTAGAACTGGGGGCAGCTCTGGGAAATCCTGAAACACTGAAGGGATTTGCCAGAATTCCGAATCCCTGAATGATCTCTCTGAAATTTTAAAACGTTATGTAGAAGTTAGAAGGAGTCTCTGGAATCTTTAGCTGGGGTTGGGGATGTTCATCAAGAGCTCGAGGATCATCAGAAGTTTCTAGAACGCTGGCCAATCTAGAGAGCGACCTAGATGTCTAGGGCCCAGTTTGAGTTCTCCAGATCCTTGGGGACCCGACTCCTAGCCAGCGCAGGATGGGTTGTAGGACAGCACACGCATCAGGAAGATCACTCCTGGGGATTCTTGTGTTTAAAAGGCCCCGAGGCCTCATGAGGTGAAGTCAATGGGAGAGTGTGTGAAGACCCTACTGCCAAGAACATCTCTGTCTGCTTTGGCCACACCAGCCTTCACTCACACCAGCCTTTCTCTCACTCAGGGTCTTCCTTCTCTTTATCTAAGGATACATTTGCTCCAAATTCATATTTATTCAATGTTATATACAACATTTCATCCGCTTTGAAGGATATTTTGTGTCCTCTTAGGTGACTTTTTCCATTTTCATCTTCTGGCTGAGCTTCCAAAGGACTCATCTTCCTTTATTTTAAGCAAACACACAGGTGGGGCAGGTAGGGGTGACTGAGATGACGTCACCCTATGTCCTCGGAGGGACTAATATAGCTCTTTTCTGTGAAGTAGAACTACTCTGTGAAGTAGGTCTGGCTATGAAACAACGAGCAGCAGCTACTGGAACTTGTAGGTAGGTTGGAGCTGTGGTTGGAGACCAGGACTGGAGCCAGGAGACCTGGGTTTGAAGCATGCTGCAACAGACCTACTCTGTGAGCCAGACAAGCCCCCCGGCCATCAAGGAAGACCTTTGGAAGTTGGCCCGAGACATCTTCCTCAAGAGCCTTCATTCAGCTCAGGGCTCTGATCACACTCTCTCTCATCCATCACACACTTACTAAGTCCCTACTTGAAGGCCAGGCCTGCTCGACTGGGCATGGGAGACACTGGCCTGATCTGCTCCCAAGGAGCTTCCAGACAACTGGGGGGAAAGGACAATAAAAGTGACAATTGGTAGCCCTGGAATAAATAACAATTAGCAAACTTATGTGGTGCCAAGCATTGTTCCCAATACTTGCCATGTATTAACTCGCTGATTGCTTATAACTGCTCTGTGAAGTAGGTCCCATTACTATCCTCGTGTTGCAGTTAGGAAACCAAGGCAAGAAGAGGTTCAGGAACGTTTCCAAGGTCATACAGCTAGTAGGTGGCAGAAGTGGGATTGGTCCCGGGGTGGTCTGTCTATTTGTACCCGGGTGGTCTTGATTATGTGTCTTCAGCAACCATGCCAAGTGCCACCCAATAGGACCACAGAGGAAGGGCAAATAGAGGAGCAGTTTCCATCCAACTCAGGAACCTCTGAGCACATGGGGCAGCCTCCCTGGAGAAGTTGGTCTCCATCAAAGCCCAGCACAGCCCAACAAGGCCAGACCATGCCGAGGTCTTTGATGAGGCAGAGGATGGGACTTCCCAAGGTCTTTTCCCTCCACGGAGGAACCCTCACCAACCCCAAAGATAAAGGGATTCTTTACAAACGACCCAAATGAAGCAGGCTTCTGGGAAGCCTGAGCTGGAATCAAGAGAATTAGAAATGAACCCTAAGGTCTAACCTTTGTGTCTCCCAGCTCCGAAATCTTGGGCACACCCACTCCCTCTCTCAACCCCACATTGAGCTGTGCGAGCCTGAGCAAGGTGGTTAAGGTCTCTGAACCTCAGTCTCCTCCTCTGTAAAGTGGGGCTAAGGTTGGCTTACCCTGTGAGAAGTTAATAAGCGCTCATAGGGGATGATGTGAGGATTGAAAGAGTGGATCCATATACACTGTATAGGACAGAGCCTGGCATGCGGTCAGAGCTAAATAAATGCTAGTTGTTATTACTATTTTTATTACTAATGGATGCTCTCAGCACAAACATACTGCCGTCCCCATACTCACAGGAGAGGAATTGCATGCATATCTGGACTCCGGTGACAGACTCATGAACTCGCTGACGTCAGCTCTGCCGGCTCCTTCCTGCAAGGATTCTTCCAGGGAGAGAAGTGTCCATTCAGGATGCTCGCCCAATGAAAGAGCCAGGAAGGGTTCCTGCTGCCCTTCCCCGGCAGCTGATTGGGAGGCATTCATTTGTCTTCATTGAGGAAAGGCCAGTGGGACTTTCCGAAGAGGCCAGCTTGCCGCGTGGTTTCAGAAAAGAGCTCTATTAGTCCCTCCGAGGACATAGGGTGACGTCATCTCGGTCAGCCAGGAGTCAGGCCGACCCTGGACGCCCGGCGTTCATGGACAGATAAGAGCAGCCTGTGAGGGCAGGAAATGCCTGTCCCCTTCCTGGAGGCAGGCAGGCCTCCGGGAGTTTATTTCTGTGGGAGCCCTTTCTTCAGGGGTGCCCAGGGAACCAGACCCTGGGCCACAAGCTCTGTTCCCGGGGCAGCCAGGCCCCAAGGACACTCAGCTCCAAAAAGCCTCACTCTTTGCTTCTCCAGGCTCAGCCACCAGCTCTCACAATCAGGAAGCTAAATTGACAGCACCTAAGGGCCCCTCCCCCCAGCGCCCTCCCCTCAGGGCAGCTAGCATTTACTATTTGCTAGGCTCTCTCCAAAGAGCAAGAACATGACAGGTTTCTCATCATTTAATTCTTCTACGCCACAATGAGCTCTTTTAAACCCCATTTAACAGAGGGAAAGACCCGCATTCAGAAAGGTGGAGTCACTTAGTGAAGATCAAACAGGCAAGAAGGGGTCACGGCCATGACCAGAAACCAGGTCTGTCTGGGTGCAAAGCTCAGCTGCTTAACCATCACCCTGCTGGACGAAGCCTTGGGAATCCTCCCAGATGCACAGACTAATTCAAAATCGGAGGCAGAAGGAAAAGCCACCACAGAGCAAGGGCTCTTTGCTTTTTAAATGGTATCATTCATTGTATCACTCCCTCCCTCGTGGTAATTATTCAAGGACTTGGCAAGGGGTTCAACCTCCCAGGCTCCCTCAGCTGTCTTCTATTTGGGTGGCCCTTGTTGGGGTCTGACCTCACAGTTCTAAATAAGTCAATTAGCATGTATTCACTGAGCACCGACTCAGTGCCCAGCACCGTGCTAGGCCCCGAAGAGGAGAGAAGGGCCAGGTTTCTGTGGGGCAGACATGGAGCATGCCCTTGGCTCATCTGGGGAAGGGAGAGCCCGCGGTGAGGAGCTCAGCAAAGGGAACAGCTGCCCCTGCTCCAGGTCTCTGGGAGAACATGGCCCGAGGTCCTGCTATCTATCAGGCCTGGGAGGTGAGCAGAGTGACTCAGGTGTCAGGGAGACAAACCTGGGTTTGAATTGCTACCCCCTGGCTGCCTACCCTCTGACCCTGGAATACCTGATCTCCCAGCCTCGGTTTCCCCGTCTGCACAAGACAAACCTGGGTTTGAATTGCTACCCCCTGGCTGCCTGCCCTCTGACCCTGGAATCTCCCAGCCTCGGTTTCCCCGTCTGCACAGTACGACTACTATCACAGTAAAATGATAGAACCTTACTGGGAGGACTCCATAGCACGTGCTCCTGGAGCGCTCAGCACGTCGCACTATGTAGGACCTTCATGGAGTGATTTTTCGGGGTACAGCCACCTCGTGGTCTCTAGCGGCTGTTCCCAATTCTGGCTCGCCAGGGAACTCTTTGTAAAGGCGCCCCAATAAGCATCCACCTCTGTAGCCGGGGTGGAGATAGACAAGGTAGATGCTGAATGTTTTGCACTCACCATCTTAAGCAGGTTCGGGGAGGAGCTCTCTGGTGGGGACAGTGGCTCCAGGTCTGTACTGCGCCGGCTGTGAGCAATCCGCGGTCTTCCTACAAGTCCTCTGCTGCCCTCTAGTGGACATGGGATGCTCTCGCCTTTCTGCGGCCTGTGTGGAGCTTGCCTGGTACAAGCTGTGCTAAGTGCCTGTGATGACGCTGGTCCCTCCGGTGTGTACACTTGGGGAGCACTGTCACAGATGCCCCTCACTGGTTCTTATTTAAGCCTGGTCACGTGAGTTATTATTACCCGCGTTTGGAGGTCTAGATGAGGAAGGGGAGGCCAGGGAGGGAAGCACTGCCCCACAGTCACAAGGCAAGTTACTAGGACTGGGACCCCGATCTCTGAGTGGCCTAGCTCTTTGGGTCAAGGGTGGGGGGTGATAACAAAGCCTCGAGATCTTGGGCGGTGAAGACATCTCTCCCGTCACGGGTCATGGAGTCCGGGGTGCTGTTCACCTCCCGCTTTGCCAGGAATGGGCAGAGTTTGGCTCCAAGTCCAAGGGCATTTGGGGCAAGGCCAGCAGCTGGTTACCTCCTCCTGGGGAAAGAGGGTCAGCTTCTGTGCCATCCCCTTCCACCATGGGCAGAGGGAGGCCTGAACCTTGACCACAACCTTTGATCTTAGTTCTGCCCAATGTTCTTGATGTCCCTGCTGGTCTACTCACCAGGCCTCCCCCACCTCCCACCCCCCAAAAAAACAGGTCCCAGTGCCCAGCTCCTCCCCATCTTGCCTTTCCCCTCTGTCCCCCAAGCTCCTGGCCTACGGTTTCTTCGTTTGGTTTCTGTATTCCAAGTGCTTTTCTCTCCATCTCCCTCCTCTAAGCCTTGGTAGTTGCTGTTCCTTCTGTCTGGAATACCTTCCTCACCACGCACCCCATGCACTTCTGTCTGGCTGACTCCTCTCCCCTGGCCACAGCTTCCCCCATCACTGCAGTCGCCATCCAGTCTTATCACCTTCTCCTCCCTCCTTCCCATCCCAGCCTGACCAGGAGTCCTGTCCTGTTCTCCGTCCTGTCCTCATGAACCCAGTGTGCATTTGGTGAATGAATGACCGGACGAATGAATAAAGGGGGACTCAGGGTGTTGAACATTAGTCTAATCTGTGCCCCCGCTCGGCCACAAGCTGGATGACCTTGAACAAGTTCCATTCCCTCTCAGAACCCGTGTTTTCTTTTTTTTTATTAATATTTTTTATTGATTTTTTACAGAGAGAGAGGGAGAGGGATAGAGAGTTAGAAACATCAATGAGAGAGAAACATCGATCAGCTGCCTCCTGCACACCTCCCACTGGGGATGTGCCCGCAACCAAGGTACATGCCCCTGACCGGAATTGAAACCGGGACCTTCCAGTCCGCAGGCCGACGCTCCATCCATTGAGCCAAACCAGGTAGGGCATAGAACCCGTGTTTTCATCTGATAATGAGGCCTCTCTTCCCCATGGCTCAGGACACCTCTGAGGCTCCGAAGCCTCCTACACGGGCCCTTCCCCTTGACATGGTTCCAGATCTGGCCAGGTATCTTGGATCCCTGCGTCCCCTAGGAGGACAGGAACCCAGAGCCTCCATCGCCCCACCCTGATGGCCAGAGAGGAAAGAGGGGTCAGCACCCCCTGACCACTACCAGCCGTGCATCTCTGAGTCCCGGGGTTAATTTTTTAAAAGCAGCTCAAAGTCCAGTGGGCCTTGGCAGAGTTCGCTCCCTCTGTGCTGGTTAATAATCTCGAGAGAGCAAACAGCCCCAGAGGCAGGAGAAGTCGACATCCTGGCTGGGCCTCTGGCCTCTCCCCTCCCCCAGGAGAGGCTGCGTGGCTGGATGAACAGCCCTGTCCAAAGGGGCCCAGGTTCTTCTTCACCCGTGTGCCTCGGGCTTCCCGTGAGCCAGGGGGCCTGACAGTCTCATGCAGACCTGCTGTGAAGGTCAGAGGAGCCATTGTGGCACGCTGAAGGCAGCCTTAATAGGGCGTTCTATTTCCATTGTGGTTTTTCCCCAATATTGATTCTTTTTTTATAAATGTATTTTTATTGATTTCAGAGAGGAAGGGAGAGGGAGAGAGAGAGAGAGAGAGAGAGAGAGAGAGAAACATCAATGATGAGAGAGAATCATTGATTAGCTGCCTCCTGCGTGCCCCCTACTGGAGATCGAGCCCACAACCTGGACATGTGCCCTGATTGGGAATCGAACCCAGGATCTCTTGGTCCATGGGATGATGCTCAATCCACTGAGCCACCACAGCCAGGCTCTATTTCAATTATTAATGACTCCTTGTTATATGCCATTCTTATACTAGGCCTGGTTTCTCCAAAGACAGGCACGCCTGGGTCTAGCACACAGATAGGACAGTGGACTGTCACACACATGGCCTCCACCTCTTGGCAGACAGAATGGGGACTGAGGAAAGCAGGCTTCAGAGAGGGAAAGTCACTCCCAAGTCACACAGAACCGGGAGCCAGGGCTTCCCGCTCCCACTTCTCCACACCCCAGACTGCACAGAAGGCAGTCTGGCTCCTGAGCCCAGGCTCTCAACCACACCAAATGCTGCCTCCTCCAGCAACGCCGCTAACCAGACGTGAGACCCTGGGCAAGTCGTTTACCTCTCGGAGACTCACATTTCCTGTCTGTAAGAGGGGGACTTGCACCTAGTGTATGGGGTTGTGGGGACTGAGTTCAGTTCCTGGTCAGTGTTAAGTGCTGGAACATAGCAGGTGCTCAGTGAATGGAAGCTATCATCATCATCATCGTCATCATCGTTTCTACTATAACTTGCTGTGAATGGAAGCTATCATCATCATCATCGTCATCATCGTCATCATCGTTTCTACTATAACTTTCTAGGGCTATGGGAAAGCAGTGGTGAGAGAAGGAACCCTGGGGACAGGAGGTCATAGACTTCCCTATGGTCTCTGATAAGTCACTTCCTCTCCCTGGGCCTCAGTTTTCTCATGTGAGAAATGGGCTCAATCAGGCTCAACCTCCTGACTCACAGGTGGTCCAGGTGGAATGACCAGCAGGGAGTTCAGGGCTACCTGGGTCCTTCACCCTCACATGCCCATGACAGGAGGGGTGTTTCTGGGGGAGCCTTTCTGGGACTGTACCCAGCCTGGGCTGCAGCTGGCCTGTTGTGTTTGGTCAACGCCTCCTCTGAAACAGACCTCCTGGCCCCAGCCAGGGCACTACAGGGATCGACCAGCCCTGGCCTTGGGGCCCTGATTGGTCCTGGCTGAGCAGGGCAAACACCAAAGTCACCTATAAACCAAAGGTCCCTTCCCCAGCCTCAGTTTGCAGCCACCTGGGTCAGGGAGCTCCTCTGTCCCCACTGAGCCTGTGAGTGACCCCCTTGGTAGAGGAGCCAGAGCCATGTGGAGTCTCGGGGCCCCGTTTGTGCTGCTGACCGCCTGCCTGGCGGTGAGCGCCAACCCTGTGCCCACGCCGCCGGACAACATCCAAGTGCAAGAGAACTTCGATGTGTCTAGGGTAAGGCTGGCCTCCAGGGTGATGGGGTGACGGCGGTGAGCTGGGGTCTCACTCTCCCCATCTGGAACTCAGGGGCGGGTCTCTAAAGGTTTTTCCTGCTCAGACTGTCTGGGGTTTGTTGAAGCGACAACTCCATGCACCTGCCATTCTATGGGACTCGTCTGACATCCCAAGTCCAATGCCCTCACCTTCGAACCCGTCCGGAGAAGGTTTTATGGGGACTGCTACCCCTGCAGCCCCCCCACAATGCCCAGCCCTCACCCTTTAATCACTCACTGCATCCCACAGCACCCGTTAGCCTGTCCTGGGTCCCCTGCCCTCACAGGCCTGGGGTGGCACAAGGCGGGCATGTGGGGTTATGGGAAAAGAGAAGCAGGACAGAGATCTGGGCTGATGGGCATAAGAGGCCTGGACAGGGTGCTGTGTGTGGGGAGTCCTGGGACTTCCCTCCTGGCCCCGCTCTGTCCCAGTCACTGGGCGACCCGGAACAGGACCTTGTCTACCCAGGTCTCACATGGGTACAAGGGGCTCTCATACTGTCCTACCTGTGCGTCCTGTGGATTTTACTTACTTTCAGGGACTAGGAAGGGTCCTGGGTGGAGGGGTCTGGGATGGCGAAGGGTCGCAGGCTCGGCGCCCTCTGCAGGGATGGAGGGTTCTCTAACTCCCTGATGCACAGTCAGGAGGAGACGTCAGGCTTGTCCCACATCAGCTCAAGGACAGGCGATACTTTCCAACATGCAGCGCTCAGAGGTGGTGAGAGCAGGGTCCCCTGACCTGCCCGTGGAGAGCAGTGGTTGATGATGACCTCAGGGCACGAGGCTGTGGACCCCATCCCAGTGAGCACAGCCCTCAGCTATCAGCAGAGTAAGGCCTTCTGCAGGCGGGGGGTGGGGGTGGGGGGACCCGCCTGAACCTCTCCACTCCAAGCTTGCCACAGTGCCTGAAGTTCCACCATTCGGGCTCCATCCGCCCTTGAAGCTGTGTGGCCTCCAATTAGCGATAAGATGTTGTCACATAAAAATTGAGTCATTCAGAGGAGGGAGGGGAGCAGACACCTGCCAAGTCTTCCTCAAGGTCAGAGGCAAATCCCAACCCCGAGCACTGTGGCTGCCTCCTAGTTCTACGGGAAATGGTTCCACGTGGCCATAGGCTCCACCTGCCCCTGGCTGGTGAGGTTCAAGGACAGGCTGCCCGTGAGCACGCTGCTGCTGAGAGAGGGAGCGACCGAGAGGCAGATCAGCACGACCATTACTCGTTGGCGGTGAGCTTGGGGATGGGGTGGGAGGGAGGGGGACCAGGGCCCACCCCACCCTGGCTTCGCTCGCCACCATGCCCTGGAAAGCGGCAGACCTCTCCTTCCAGCCAGGCCCTGGCCTCTGAGCTGCGGATCTCTCTGCTTTGCTCCACCAACATGGCGTCCTTTCTAACCGTCCCCTCTGCACCTCCCAGGCGGGCGGTGCCTCCAACGCTATGCCAGCTCTTCAATCAGCTCTCGCTCTTGGGCATCCCTTAGCTCAGTAAGGGCACTTCCACCCACCAGGGTCCCAACCGGGAACTGGGCGGGAGAGGGCTGGCCTGGATCCTTCTCCCTGCTGTCAGTCAGCCCATCATCAAGCCCCGTCCATTCTCTTCTGGATTCTCTCCAATCTGTTCACTTCTCCCCTCTTCCCGGTCACTAGCTTTGGTCCAAGCCACCCCTTTTCTTTCCTGCTTGTCTACAACAGCCTCTCTGCTTTTCTCCCCACCTCTAATCTCGAACCTTCCATTCAATTCATTCTTCACCCAGCAACCAGAAAGACCTTTCAAAAAACCCTTGGGAATAAAATTCAACCCCTTTGACATGGCCTTCAAGGCTCCCCTGCCCCCAGCACTCACCATCCCCTGCCCCACTCTCTACCATGAACTCTGTGACCCACCCAAGTGGACCTTCTTTCAGTTCCTGGAATCCTTCATCCTCTCCTACCTCTCGGCCTTTGCACCATATATTCCTTCTACTGGGAAAACCTCTCCCCACCTCCCTGGGCTAATTCCTATGGATCCTTCAGGACTCAGGTTCTATGTCACTTCCTTCAGGAAGCCCTCCCTGACCACTGCAGGTTCAGGTTACATGCCTTCCTTTGTGCTCTTGGAGCACCTCATGCTTCCTGAACGTGGTACACTGACTGCATTGGCCTCTGGCCTGCCCCCTGTCCCACTCAATTGTAAGCTTCACATGGGGACAGGGCCTGTCTTGCCCTCCTCTGTATCCCCAGCAGGTAGCACAGTGCCTGGCACACCAATGCTGCTCGATAAGTAATGCTCATAACAATAACAGCTAAGATGTGCGTAGTGCTTACGCTAAGCTCTTTACATACAAAACCTCATTTGATCCTCTCAGCCACAATGTGAGGTAGACACTATCATTACCCCCATTTCACACGTAAGGGAACTGGGGCAAGAGAGACACAGAGTAATCAACGAAGGCATTACTTCACCCTCGGACTTCCCAGTGAATCGACATAATGTGCAGATTTGGTTAAGGAAGCTGATTTTTAGTACTCGCTTTGCTAAGCGATGGCATGGATTAGTCCCTTTTTTCTCTGTCCCTCGATCCCCTCATATGTGAAATGGATGAGATGTCCCCCAAGGCTGATGTAAGGGTTAAACAAGAAAATTGAAAATGTTACTTTCCAATTAAAAGAGAGAGAGAGAGAGAGAGAGAGAGAGAGAGAGAGAGAGAGAGACATTTGGGAAGAACAGGAAGGAGAAGGGGTAGGACCATGGCCTCTGCCCGCGTTTACCTCGCCTGTGGTCTGTTCACTTCCAGGAGAGGCGTCTGTGAGGAGCTCTCTGGGACTTATGAGAAAACAGACACCGAGGGAAAGTTCCTCTATCACAAATCCAGTAGGTGGAGTCGGAGGAGACACCACAGCTCTCTCCTTTGCAGGACAATACCTTGATGTCTTCAGCTCTTTCCTTGTCTCCCCCTCTAACCTTCCTCCTATTTTCCCGAGATGTCATCTAGCCTTCTTCCAAATGCTTCCTCCTCCTCCTCCTCCTCCTCCTCCTCTTCCTCCTCCTCCTCCTCTCCCTTTCCCTCCTTCCCTCCCTCCTTCTGTCTCTATCACTCTCTCACACATGCACACCCAGAATTAGAGTGATGGTGTGAATGTGAGGATAATATCAAGATTTCATCAGTCTTCATGTTGGGCATCAGCTGATAAAAGTTTGCCAAGCATCTACCATGTACAGAGTGCATGGTGCCATGTGATAGAGGGACTTGGACATGAGTGTATTCATTTATCCAGCAAATGTTTATTGAATATGCTCTGTGTGTTAACTAACTGTGCTCAGGGTTGAATATATGAATGTTTGGGTAGATGGATGGTTGTAGTGAGAGAATAAACAAATGTTTGGTAAATGAATAAACATATGTATGAATGGCAGATAAGTGAATTAATCATCATCTAACAGATAAATTGATGATTTCAGGGATGGAGGAAAAAAGAAAGAAAGAAAGGAGAGAAGGAAGGAGGGAGGGATGAAGGAAAATGGATCCATTTATGGATTGATGTATGGAGAAGAGGGATGGATGAAGTGATGGTAGATGAATTAATGATAACTATACGGAGGAGATGGGTGAATAGATAAACAAGAATATGGAAGGGATGGGTAGACAGGATGGCTGAATAGATGATGTGTGGGTGAACAGGTGAAGAATCACGGACCAGAGGAGTCTCCTGACCACTGAGCCCTTTGTCTTCCTGCATCTCCCATGCAGGACGGAACATCAACATCGAGTCCTATGTGGTCCACACCAACTACGATGAGTATGCCATTATTCTGAGCAAGAAATTCAGCCGCCACCATGGACCCACAATTACTGCCAAGCTCTACGGTAAAGGCCTGGAACCAGCTAAGCTCATTGGAGCTGGGGGTGGGAGGGACCCGTGGTTTAGGGACAGTGGCGTGGGGAGGAACGGGGAGTTTTGCTTTTTCCTTCGGATAAAACTTCCGTTACAGGACATGTGGGAGCATTTGCTTTGCCTGGAGGAGGTAGAACTCAGTCTCCCGTTTAAGGCAGAATCCTCTTCTTTTGATCTCTAAAATTCCAGACCGGAGAATTCCAGAGCCTCCGGGCCCTTGAGGAACCCGTGGAAGAGCCCTGTGTGGGAGTGGGGAGACCCGAGCAGGGGGTTGGGAGGGACCCTTCTTCCTTTTCTGGAGCTGACCTTTCCATCCTGTACTGAAGAGGTCAAATTGGACCAATAGTTTTCAACTTTCCCCTAATGAAAATCCTGGGCAAAATCCTCGCAGGTCCTGCCAGCCCAGGCCCTGCGGTTCTAGGAGTCTTCTCTGCTCTGCTTCCCACTTACAGGGCGGGGGCCACAGCTCCGGGAGAGCCTGCTGCAGGAGTTCAGGGAGGTCGCCCTGGGTGTGGGCATCCCCGAGGACTCTATCTTCACCATGGCCGACAGAGGTAAGTGGCACCCCCACCCCACCCACATTTCTGTCTCCTCCTCATCCTTCACGGCCCCCAGAGAACATCTTCCTAGCCCCCGGGTCTGCCTTGTAACCCTCTGAGGTAAGCAGAGTGGCAGTCCTCTTCCCTCGATACAGAGAAGGCAGCTGGGGCCCCTGGATTTGCTCCAAGTCACACAGCGTGAACTTGGCAGAGCCTGGACTAGAACCAGTTCAATGTTCGCTCTACTGCTACGTGTCTAAGTGAGGCGATAGCCAGACTCCACAGGTACCTCTTAGAGGTAATAGAGTGTTAGGGCTGAGGCATGGCCTCCAGAGTTAGAGCACCTAGGTTCCAACTGAGCTGTGTGGCTGGCTTCTGGCTGGTCAGTCTGCCAGAGCCTCAATTTCCTCATCTGTAAAATGGGGATAACAATGTCTCCCATATAAGTTACTGTGAGGAGTCAGTGAGATAAAGCCGTTAAATACAATAGCACTGTGCCCGATGTCTAGTAAGCGCTCAACAAATGTTAGCCATTGCTGCCCTGTGATGGTGCAGAGGACATGCTGGTGGTGGGGTGGAGATGACGCCGATGGTGAAGATGGTACAGCCACCAGCCTTTAGCTTTTCTCATGAATGACCTTCAGTAAGCCATGTGGGCGGAGCCATTCATGAGTGGGCTATTGCAGGAGACAGTTCATGAAAGCAGCAAAGCCCTCTCTGGTTTAGGATGCCCCCCAAGTGTGGTCCTCTTATTCACCTCCGTCTCCTGCCCTCTGACCTAGGAGAGTGTGTCCCTGGGGAGCAGGAACCAGATCCCACTTCACCCCCAGTGAGTACTCTTTCCCCTACTCCACCCCCCAACCCCCGCTTGATTTTTGCTGCCCTTGCTTAGGTCCCGCTATAGTGGTGGCGGTGGGAGTGGTGGGGGGCCATTGAGAGGGGTTGGGGGAAGGAAGCGAGGGGCAGGGGGTTTGAGGTCAGTCCCACCTGGGCTCAATCTTGGTTCTGCCATTTAGGCTTCTTGCGGCACCACCTGGACCTCACTTTTCTCACGTATGAAATGGAGTAGTTAGTTGCCTTCCAGGAGCTAGAATTCAATGACAGGTTACAGAAGGACTTAGCATGGTGCCTAAAACCAGTGAAGTATTTCATCATGAAATAACAATACTCAATAAATGAAAATAAAATTACTTCATCTTAAAAAACAAACAAATAAACCCGAGAGCAAGCAGCTTCTCAAACCACCGGGCAGAACATCTAGGCTGCCTTTTGGTTTGGGGCTTCCTTACGCCTCTGTTCTATTTTCCTGCTTTTTGCCATATTGACTGAGCTTTATCCATTCCTTTTTTCTCTGATTATTTGAAAACTATGTAGCCTAACTTATCCTGCCGATGTGTGTATAAATCTATATATGTGTGTAAAAATATATATAATGTTTACTCAGAAACATATTCTTGAAAATTGAAAAACTACAAGAAAGCAAAAAAAAAAGACAATGTCCTTATTCCCGCATAGAATTAACAGTTAACGTATTGTTTGCTTCTACACTTTAAAGAAAAATTACCGTTGATTTTATAAAAACTAACTTATATAAAGAATTAAAACAATGCAGAAAAGTATTAACAAAATTAAAGTTCTTTAAAAATTCCACCACCCGGAAACTACCGGCATTCACACCATTCCAGGAATCCTGACGTGCACGCATGTGGAGAGGCCAAATGGCAGGAAGATTGGGTAGACAGAGGCACAGGTTTAGATATACTCTTATTAAGTGGGATTATATTACAGATGCTACTTCTGATTTTAAAAGCTTCCATTGTCGTTTTATATGAATTTTTTTAAAAAATGAAGTGGACTTCTTGAACTCCAAGTAGATATTTCTTTACCACAAGAGACTTCTTTCTCAAAGAATGCTCCAAGCAACGTCAAGGCTGTGAGAAAACACGCTTAGAGGATGTCTGTTGTCTCTATGATTGGAAAGACAAATGTTCCATCCCCTGTCCCCTTTTTCTTTACGTTGTCCAGATCATTGTTGTCGCCATAATCCCCAGTCGTTTGGGGGCTGGTGTTATTATTAATTTTTTTTATTAATTAGTTGTTATTATGATGCTGCTTTTCTCTTGGCTTAGTTCCACGTGTACAGACTTGTCTGCCCAGTGAGATGGAGATGGTGTCTTCTCGCACATCTTTGCAATCTCCCCCCAGTGCCAACATCAGTGCTGAACAATTGTAGATACTGAACAAGGCCACTTGGATTGATTTCATTTTCCTAATTAATGACTTTCTACATTTTCCAAATTTCCCTAGTTAATGACCCCATCAAATACAGAATCCGAGCCTTCCAGACCTTTTCCCTCGACTGGAGGATCCTGATTATTGATTTCCAGGCTGGCATTTACCCTTGGATTCTTCATTGCTTTTAGGGATAAAACTTGCCTATGCCCACGACTCAATTCAGGAATTCATTACTGCTTTGTTGTTCCTTTAAGGGATTAACATCAAGCATGAACTGATGTTCTGTCCTTGGTATTATGCAATGCTGGTTGATGCACACTGGTCTAATGTAACAAGTAACTCTAATATGTGCTTTCTACTCACAGTTTCCCATCGCCGTTGGCACTGGCACCTTCAACCGCCCCTACGAGCCTGCAGGAGGACAAGTAAGGCTTTTAACTTGTTTTGCTTCCATTTACATCCCCCCTCTAGCAAATGCTACCCTGAAAGGACGAGGGCAAGGCTTCATCTCCTTGGGGTGTGTGGAGACTGTGGAATCTTGAGATTCCCCAATTTCAAGGAAAGTAGTGATTGTGTTTCAACTTCCACTCAGACAGTTACACCTCAGGATTTCGATGGCACCAGACCATTGTTTTCAAAAGTATGATATGTAGAAAGTTGTGACAAGCTTTCTAAAAATCTGGATTACAGCTATCGGACATGAACATTCCATCTTCTTCTGGCAAAGTTGTATTTTTTTTTAAATGACAAATTTCAGTTCTATTGTTTCAACATTCAAATATTATTGAATGTCTAATTTTTAGGAAAATGATGCAGATGAACTTTGTAAATTGTTCTTTCATAGAGAGCTTCTTCCCAATTAGCAGCACTTGGGGGATAAATATATGTACTAGTATTTAGATAGTCTCTCTGATCTTTGCGAGGGTTTAGAGACTTTAATGTTACTCAAAGGTGAGTCTTTCGGTGCGTCAAACTCTATATCAACAAATATAAAGCTGCTTTAAAATAAGATGAAACTCTTTCTAGGAAAGCTTTGATGCATAAAATTACAGCATTAAAAATGTAATTTTAATTTTACATTAAGATGAGTTTACTTTAACGTGTATTACATTTTTTTCGTGCTCTCTCTCTCTCCCCCTAGTGTCTAAGTTGTGTGGGGGCTGGTTCATTGTCTCTTGTTGAGCCTCTATTCCTAGTACTTATTATTTCTTAAACAATAAATGATGAGGACTGGAAAAATGCTATGTATTTACAGCCAACATACAACTTAAACATGCATTGTGTTTTGTTTTGTTTTGTTTTTATTCAATTTATTGGGGTGACTGGTCAACATGAACATACAGGTTTCAGGTGTGGGGGTTCTACGTTACAAGATCTGTGTATTGCACCATGTGCCCGCCACCCAAAGTCAAATCTTCTCCTGTCACCATATTAGGACCCCCTGCTCCCCCCAATCCCTTCCCTCTGGTCATCACCACACTGCTGTTTGTGTTCACGAGTTTCAGTTTTTTGTCCCACATATGAGTGAAATCATATGGCCCT
Source organism: Myotis brandtii (assembly GCF_000412655.1). Lineage (NCBI taxonomy): Eukaryota > Metazoa > Chordata > Mammalia > Chiroptera > Vespertilionidae > Myotis > Myotis brandtii. Next base: position 1,369,655 of record NW_005370558.1, on the reverse strand, counting down.
TAACTTTTTCTGACTTATTTCACCTAGTGTAATGTTCTCAAGGTCCATCCATGGTGCTGCAAATGGTGCTACTTCTTCTTTTCTTCCGGCTGAGTGGTATTCCATTGTGTATATGCACCACATCTTCTTTATCCAGTGCCTTCAAGCTGCTCACATGGGAACACCACCCTTCCTTGGTTTCCAACTGTGGGGTAGATTCCTTTTCCATAATTATATCCTTTTGGCACTTCCACTGGAGGTTGGATGTGAGGTATTGTTACACCTCGAGGTTCTAATTTTTCATTTCAATCCAGAAATCTGTCCCATGATGCCCATTCTGGAATTCAGGTTGAAGTGTTCTGGAAAACAGGTCATTAGCCAGTCTAGTATCTGTGCTTCTGTCCACAGCCTGATCCCCATGCAAACGGTGTGTGTATTCTAGGGGTACAGGTGAGCAATAGTGGCAAGGTCCCTGCAACAGCTTCTTTTCTTTGTCTCCCCAGAGAGCCCGGCGGGCTGTGCTGCCCCAGGAGCAGGAAGGATCGGGGGCTGGGCAACTGGTAACTGGTCTAATGAAGAAAGAAGGTAATGATCAGGCACCTTTTCACCTTCTTCTGTCAGACTCCAGAAAGGAAGGACCATGGCTGACTCGCCCTGGCTGCCCTCATGACCATAAAATCCCTTTTTTCCCTATTAGAGTCCAGGGTTAGGCCTAGGAAAGGCAAATCGAGTCCTCTGCCCTGTGCAGGGGGTGGGAGGGGAGCGAGGAGACGAAGCATGGTCTCAGCTCCATGGTAAGAAGCCAGTTCTCGGCCTGTCTCACGGTGTGGCCTCCCAGCTGTGTTTTCCTCATCTGTACAACAGCATAACCACCTGCTGAGCTGCCACCAGGCTGGGAGCAAGGTGGGGAAGGAGGGAAGGAGCTTCGTGTAGTTGACAGTACTTACCAACAACTCACTCTGCAAACACAGAACCTGCTCCACCCCAGACGGTGTGCTGGGCACGGGAGTCACAGAGACACAGCACCCATATCTTTTTGGAACTTCTGGTCAAGTGGGGGAGGAAGCCAGGGAAGAAAGTGATGGACCCAAAAGGGAGGGTCAGCTAAGAGGCTGGAGTAGCTGAGAGGAAGCAGGGGTGAGGAGATCGAGGACTTCGTGGAGGAAGGGGAATGCATGCTGTGTACAGGTATCCAGGTAGGGTTTCGCTCCATAAGGGCATGGGGGCGGGGCTCAGTGAAGAGGTCAGGCTGTCTGGCCTGGGTGCTGGTGAGTGTGTTATCAACTGCTACTATTACAGAGGCTTTGGGCAGACAGGGCCAACATGGGATGGTGGGTCTGTGGGTCGCTGGTAACTCCCCGTGTTCTGGAGTGAAATGAGCATTGATTTCAGAGTCCACAGACATGATTTGGAACCTCAGCTCTGTGTGACCCTGGGCAAGTCACTTTACCTCTCAGCGTCAGTGCCGTCGATAAAATTAGTTGGTAATCCTTCCTCGTGGTGCAGAGGGGAAGACTAATTGAGAGGACGCCTGGGAAGTGTCCAGCCTGCTGACAGCTACACAGGCACTCAGTGGGTGCTGCTGTTCCGCCCCTCCCCAGATGCCTGCCAACTGGGCTACGCAGAAGGTCCTTGCCTGGGGATGGTCAGGAGGTATTTCTATAACGGCTCCTCTATGGCCTGTGAGCCTTTCCAATATGGCGGCTGCCTAGGCAACGGCAACAACTTTGTCTCGGAGAAGGAGTGTCTGCAGACCTGCAGAAGCGTGGGTGAGTCCAGGCCCTTTGCCACTGCGCACGCTGCAGCTGGCAGCGCCGCCCTCCCGACGGACCGCCTGCCAACTGAACCCGTGGCTAAGAGAGGATGTTCCCGGGGTGGAAATCCAGGGCGCGTTTCCTGAAGTCGTAGGAAGTGCCATTTGCATATGGGTGACCGTAGGCAAGTGATTTCTTCTCATAGGCGCCAGCTCCCCAGCCTAGAAGGGGCGAGGTGGTCTAGGTGAGCAAGGTCCCCTGGTTCAGGTCCTGTGCCTCGGGCGAGCCAAGCGGAAGGATTACTAATGCGGTGCCTCCCTCCCCTCCACAGCGGCCTGCAACCTCCCCATCGTCACAGGGCCCTGCCGAGCCTTCATCGAGCTCTGGGCATTCGATGCCGTGCAGGGGAAGTGCATCCAATTTCAATATGGGGGCTGCCAAGGCAACGGCAACAAGTTCTACTCCGAGAAGGAGTGCAAGGAGTACTGCGGCGTCCCTGGCGACGGTAGGAGGCCCTGTGGGGTGCCGGGCTGGGCCAAGGGGCTGTTGGGGTCCAGGTGGGAGAGCCCTGTAGGCGAGGGCTGGAGAGCTGAGCTCTAGACTCTGTACCAGGTGACCAGCCCACCCACTCCCAGGGCCTCAGCTTCCCGTCTTTCATGTGGGGCCAAGCCCCAGGCCTCAGCCCAGCTGGGATGCGGTACCTGGGGTACCGGGTAGAGGCAGAGGGTGTGCAGGGCAGTCTGAGGAGCCTGGCAGAACTGGGCTGATCCTGGTGCTGCCACATTCGGCTGGCCCCACTGGGCAGGTGCTGGTTTTAGCCTCAGTTTTCTCTTGTAAAATGGGACAAAGCACTGATTTATTTCCCAGACTTCCCAGTGCCCGGCACGGGTAGTGCTCAGCAAACGGCACCTGTTACGGATAGTGATGGCGATGCTATCAGGAGGACAGGGCAGGTCCACCTCGCTTTACTGCGCTTCGCAGATATTACCACTCACTTTACTGTGGTAGTCGCTTTGCTACGCTGGTCTGGAACCCAACCCCAACCCGCAATATCTCCGAGGTACGCCCGTGATAGCATTGCAGGAACAGCAGCCCCGTGAGGTTACTGTGCCTTATCTCCCCACCGGGAAACGGCACCTAAGGTCAGTCAGAAGGGGCTGAAAATCAGACGATCCTGTGGAATGCACTGTGGGGACATCTAGCCATTCAGCAAGCGTGAGTTTCTGGCCTCAGGCCCCAGCTCGGCCCGAGCTGCCTCTCCCCCTCCATGAGGCACCCCCTCCCAACTTCCCCTGCCCTGGACCCGCAGGCGAGCCCCACACCTACTCCCTGAGCCTCTGTGTCCACAGGAGACGAGGAGCTGCTGCGCTTCAACAACTGACCGGTCCAAGGCCAGCGGTCCAAGGCCAGAGGACGGCGGGGAGGCTGCGGGCCAGTGTCTGCCCCAGGGCCCCACATCGGGCAGGCCGGGCCGAGGGACCCGGGTTCAAATAAAAGCCAAATCATGGACTCCTGAAGTTCCATGTCCTGACTGTTCATTGTCATCCTAGTGGAAGGAGATGGGGGCAGGAGGGGGAGACAAAGCTGGGCGGGCAGGAGCAGCCCAGCCGGCCCCAGGAGTGGGAAACGTGACAGAACCACCTTCCCTGCCTGAACCTGGCTGTGCAAATTATGACACACAGAGCACAGTTCCCTTTACTCCACAACAGTATAAAATAGGATTTTGCTTTCATAAAAGCTAGAGGAGGGGGAACGCTCTGGGTACTTGTTTCTGCAGGAGGTTTGACGGGTCACCAGCGACCCAGGGTCAGAATAAGGTGCCAGCACCAGCTGCCGGGAGCTGAAAAGCCTTGGGCTGTTTCCCCACCAGGCCCTCGAGTTCCCATCTCCTGGGAGCCCTTCCCCAGCCCTTTGCCCCAGGAGAATGTTCACTGACCTTCACGTTCTGTCCATGACGACCAGCAGGGCCCTGGGCCAGGACCCGCAGCCCTCGGTCCGGCTGGCTTCTCCTCCCTTCATAGGCCATCCAAGTGACTCAGGCACCAACCTGGCCCGAGAGCACGACTCTAGGAGCCTCCGATTGACACACTGAACATACAAACGTCCGGGTTATGAATCTCTCTTGCGAGCTCCCTCCACCCAGAGCCCGGAGGGACGCGGCTGCTGCTGAGGGAGGGGAGCCCAGCTTCCTGTCCTGAGGTGGAAGCTGCCGGGGCCGCAGAAGCCCAGGCAGGGCGGCTTCTCCCTGGGGTGAGCCTGCTAAGGGGCCGCAGCTCCTTTGGTCAAGGCTGCTTCTCATGCCATTAGCCCATGTGCTTAAGAGACCCATCAAGAAGGGAGTTCCACATCCCTTGTTGAAGGGATGAACCCAGAGAAGCATTTAGGTGCAGAAATCTTTGCAACCCTCTTGATCAGACCACACAGAGTCCCCCTCCCACTGTCTCCTCCAAAGTCTAGCACTGAGGGACACATCTGTGGTGGGAGTTCCACATCCCTTGTTGAAGGGATGAACCCAGAGCAAGCATTTAGGTGCAAAAATCTTTGCAACCCTCTTGGTCAGACCACACAGAGCCCCCCTCCCACTGTCTCCTCCAAAGTCTAGCGCTTGGGAGAGGGCTGTCCTGAGGGACACATCTGTGGTCACGGCCAGGGCTCTCTGGGCACAAGTGGGTGGAGTCTAGGCAGTGGGTTCAGGGGGAAGCGACAAACAAATGTCATCACACCGTGTCCACACCTTGCTCCCCCCACACATGCCTCACACAGCAGAGCCACCTGTGGCGCCTGAAGGTGCCACTCTGAAGAGTGACCTGAAGAACAAATGTTTAAACCAGAGGTGCCGCCACAGGTGCACAGGCAGGCCAGCTGGTGGATGGGGTGTGTGGCTTGGAAGGTGCTTTTTACAGCTCTGAAGGCGCCATTTAAAACCTGGGCGTCCATATACACACCTGGGCTTCTCAATTCTCTAGGAAAGGAAGTCCCGGCAGCCCAGGGCCTGCACCCTGCTCGCCCACCGAGGGGCGGGAGCTGACCTGAGCAGCCCCTAGCGACGGGGCCTCCTGAGGTTCACCAGCCCTGCCCAGGCCCGAGGCATCTGTCTCCCTATTTGCCAAAGCCTTCCCAGCAAAAGGTTCCCTTGGATCCTGACTCCATCCCTCAGGGGTGCGGTGGGGCTGAAGCACACCTGTGACCCCTGAGACCGGAGTCCGTGAGGCTCATCTCTGGAGGCCCCAGAATCCTTGTTGGCAAAGTGGCTGCCCTGGGGACTCCCCGGATTCTCAAGTGGTCCCTCATTTCTGATACAAAATAGATGTGGCTATTTTTAAACTTACTCTGTTTTAAACTTGAACATCCAGAGGCTGGCCCTTCTGCTATAGGCAGGCTCTGGGCCAGGCCCTGGTCTTGTTGGCGATGCTCCAAGGTGTGGGGAGGATTGTCAGCTGCAGGACTCCGGGCTTGTTTTAGATCACATAGAAACTCCCCGGTTACATTCCGGCTGCTGGCCCAGGGCTGTCCACACCGCTAACAGCAGGAAACCCCCACAGGATGGCTCGGAGGGTGGGCTGATGCCCCCGGGAGGCCGGCCCAGCTGGAGCTCACCTGAGCTGTTGAATGTGCGATTCGATGGAACGTGTTCAGCTGACCCAAGTAGCACGCTCTCTTCAAGAGCAGCCTGCACCTGGTTGAAGGCAGGGATAGAGAGGCGCTGGGTGTCCGGCATCCGCCTTGACGGCGAGACGGCGATTTCACCTTTGCACAGGTGTTCCTGCTTGAAGGGCCATCACCCTTCCCGCCCATGCAGGCCGCAGCACATCTTCCAATGGCATCTTTGTCCCTCTTGCCTTCGGCTGGACTCTATTCAATCGGAGCGTAGCTGTGCCTGTGCCTGGCGTGGGGCAAGTCCACCCAGCAGTTCACCGTGGAGGGCGCTCGCAGATGCCATCAGGAATTTGGCAAAGTCCCGGACACCCTTCCCCAGAAAACAAGATGTCACACACAACACAACGCCGCGCACATCACGGGGGAGGCCAAGGCCACAGGCTCACAAGAGGCACAGGAATGACCGCTGGGCAAGGAGAACTTGGATCTGCCCCTTAGGCACTGGGTCTGTAGGACTCAGATGAAATCCATCCTTTCTTCCACGGGACCATGTCCATAAGCCAGGCCTGTAGGGACCCCGTCTCCCCTTGGCCATGTCCCTCCATCATTTATCAAACACTGGCTGAGCCGGGTCTGGTGCTGGAGGTAAGCGATGAGCTCAGATGAGTTAGCAGCGCTGGCCTTGGGCTGGACTCCAGCTGTGACCCCCAGGGGCCCTGCCCCTGATCCATCTCCACTCACCAGTAGATGCTCCTGACTGGATGACACAGCCCAACCCCACACCCCAAAAATACCACCACACACTGCCATCTTCCTAAAGGTCGTTTTATTGTAAAACCATAAATACAACACCGACATGAAATCATTTAAGCAACTGATCCTCTCTAACCATTAAAAGGATGTCTTTTGCCTTGGCATCAACCAACCGGGAAATAATGTTGCAAGAATTCATGGGGTTGAGGGGTTCTGAATTCTGGGCGGGGGCTTTTGGCGATTTAAGGAACCAAGTGGAACCTTCCTCTTCTCCCTGGGAATGTCCCACTTTTGGACAAGAACAGACAGTTAAAAACAGCAACATTTAAACAGCTCAGTTTTAAATTTTATTACTTCGTAAAAATCTTTCCTTTTTCTGTTCCTTTCCTCCATGTGACATCAGTAAAAGTTTGAAACATCACGAAATTGATTTGGCTGTAAATGGAGAAACGGTACCAGGGACCCAAACAAAGTGAAACGGAAAAACCCAAAGGACAAACAGAAAACCCTTAAATACACCCACAAGTTTGGTCTCGGGGGCTCACACATCACACAAGAACCGTCAACGCAACCCCCATGCAATGTGACCCCTTGCAGAGCTGTCGGACCCACACCGACACAGGAGACCGCAAACAACGTCTTTCGTTAATTAACACAGCAAGGGTGACACTAGGTAACTTTTTTTTTTTTTAAATACAGTACATGGTACACAGGGTCCCAAGATGGCCCTGCATAAACCCCTCGTGGAGACTCGAGCCAAGCACTGGCTGTTTATAAAAATATTGTGTTGCTACAAAAGTATAAATTAATGCTACCGGTATTAAGAAATATTAAACACATAAAACTTATAAGGATTAAGAAAAATATTCATTAATACCTGTAGAAAACTCTGGCCTAAAAAAGATATTTTTTTGTGTTTGTTTTTTTGTAAATTTTTTTTTGTATTTTTTTTTTAAGATGACTTGAGTTTCTTGCACTCGAAGAGAGAGACACAGTCAGATGTGCCTATGGTATTGCCTAGAACATCTTCACTACTGAGAAAGGATGGGGGTGCGCGCACGTGGCTACGGAGTGGGGCCTGGGAGGGAGGGGCACCAAGGCTTTCTCAAGCTTTACCTGATGTGAAAGAATCACCGATGGGAAGTTGTGGGGGAAAGACAAAGGTAGGGTCAGAAGAGAACTGAAAATAATTTATCCTTTTTTAAAAAATATCTCTGCTTCGGGTGGTTGTACAAAATGATTTCCTGATGGTTGGGATCTGAATGGCCCTGGACACGTTGCCTGGTGGGTCTGAGCCTTCAGCCCCGCAGGTCCCTCTGTCTCTTGGGTGGTGAGTCCCAGCCCCAGGCCAGTCCATGAGCTGGCTCACTGCTTGGGAACCCAGCTGCCCTGGCTGGGCGGGAGGGGGTCCCCGGCAGGGACTGGCTGGCACCTGGGTTGTGGGAGGAGCCCCTCCTTCCAGCTGGTCTCAGACCCCCAGGTCTCTGCCAACCTGGACTTCAGGAAGCGCCACAGGGATCCCAGGCCCCTGAGGTTGCAGTCGAGGCTGGGCTGTGCCCCTGTAAGGAACTTTGGTTTGAAGAGTCAAGGTGCCCAGTGGATGGGTGGGACCCTCATGGGTCCAATGCTGACGCCCAACTGCAAACCCAGCAGATCCTCCTCGGAACAGGAGCTGAGTCTTTAAAGCGGCACCGTGGTGGTGGCGGTGGGGGGCATGAATAGACCAACAGGATCTTCACCCTCATCCACGTGGGAGCAGTTGCCTTTTCGCAAGGAAAGCACAGGGCCCTTCGGGGAAAGGCAGGGCTGTACTGACTACGATCCTCAAACCCAAATGAGAGCCCAAGAGAAACAATCAAATCCTCCAGAAAATCCTGAGGGGGGAGCCAGGAGGGGAAGAGGAGAGGGAAAACACTGCATCATTGGTTCACCATAACTGGCCTAGCAAACATTAGCCACAGTGAAGAGAGGGCAGCCCCATCCCAAGACTCCCACCGGCCCAGGTGGATACCGGGGGCTGGGCCAGGGCAGGCAGGGCCGAGACAGGAGCCCTCACCTCCTGTCTCTGGGGACAGCCTGAGCCTTCCTTAGCCTCTTGGTTCTGTCTAAAGCAGCAGCCTGTCTAGGAGCCCTCCTGCAAGTACATCCCAGGGACACAGGCGTTGGCCTGTCCCCAAGGCCAGGGCGTAGCCATGAACTCAGTCCAGCTCCAGGGGGCAGGAGCCCACCCACGTGCCCTGTGCACTTCCTCTTCCATCTCTGCAAGCGTGTCCCTCACGATGACAATCTCCAGGTACTGTCCCCTCCGGGCCATTTCTCACGGGCCTGCCTTCTCCATCCGCATTCCAGCGTCATTTCTAACCTTCCTTGTGACCCCCTGGAGCCCAGAGAGCATGCGCTGTATCCTTGACATCCCTCCAGGGGCCCACGCACTCTACAAGGAGCCCGGTCCAAGTCCAGGAGGAGGCAGGCAGCCTCCCGCAAGCACGGGGGACTCCCAAAGACAGAAGCTCGGCTTCACAGTGGAAAACCTGCCCTGCAGTTTTCCTCTGGTGTTTCTTGAAAGCGAAGGACAGGAGCAAACCGGAGAGAACTCCTGGCAGCCTATGGACCTGGTGTAAGCAAACAGTCCTTCCTAGAATCCCAGAGACACACACTTCTCAGTGTGCCATCAGGCCTTGCCCAGATCTGGTGTTTCTTGAAAGCGAAGGACAGGAGCAAACCGAAGGAGAGAACTCCTGGCAGCCTAAGGACCTGGTGTAAGCAAACAGTCATTCCTAGAATCCTGGAGACCCACACTCCTCAGTGTGCCATCAGGCCTTGCCCAGCCAACAGCCACTCTGAAGGCCAAGCACGAGGTTGCCAGGTGGGCTGGAAGCAGACGCAGCAGGTGGCTCCTCCCTTGTGTTTCCTGGTTTCTAACTACCACCCGGGGGGAGGCCTGGCTGGCTGACGGAGGCGCAGGGAAGGCAGGACGTTGCTGGGACAGGAGCATCCACTCATGATGACTGGGATGGCACCGCTGTTCTTGGTGGAATCGAGACCCCTGGCTACTCCAAATCTGAGGACCACCCACGAGACACGGTCCTTTGGGCTCGGGTGGGGAAGCCAGCTGACCTCAGGGGAGGGGCCAACCCCGAAGTCTCCTCTTGGGTCCGTGTACGCCAAAGCAAAGACCCGTTCTGTCCTGGGAATCACGTGGCTTGAGACGAGTTGTGTCCAAGTCAGCAGGCAAACATCTGGAGCTGCCCAGAACGTGACAGGAACGGTCCCTGGTCTGCCAGCTGCCGCGGGCCTGTGCTGGGAAGTCCCACAGCTGTCAGAGGAGTAGGAAGCAGGAGACAAGACCCTTCCCTAGGTCAAGGCCAGATCCGGTGCCTGGAGATTAAGTGGAAGAGCCCACCTCCATCCTTTGGCTGAGCTAGAATCTGAACAAGGTGGATATTGCTATAAATCGGGGGCCAGTGGCTGGACCTGTGAGATCTTTGGGTTGTTAAGAGGTTGGTGGCAGCAGGATCTGCACTATGGGAATTGCCTGCGTGAGGAAGCAGGCTGAGGGGTGACTCCAGTTTCTGGGGATCCAGAGGTTGCAAGAGAGAGATGGCTACCTGCCACCTCGTCACCACAGGTAGTCGAGGCAGCCCCAGGAGACAGCTTCAGCGCCTGTCCTAAGGACTAAACTCAGGTGGGACGGAAGACCAGATGACGACGTGACTCGGTACCTAGAATTCAGTGAGACTCGAATTTCATTCTGGAGGGCTGACATCCCGTGGTCCGAAGACTCTAAATGCACATCTGGACTTGGTCTCTGATGGCTTTACAAGAAAATGAAACGCCTACTTCCTAACGAACTGGCCCCCAAACGGGCAACACCAGCACACAGCTCTGCTCCACGTAGAGGGAGGATGGGCCCAAGGCCGTTTCCACCGACCACACAAAGGGAGCAGCTCTGATCCGCCTGGTGTGGCCCCTTCCCCGGCAGCAGAGCAGAGCAGGGCGGGAGGAACCTGGAGCTGGAGGTACCTGTCACTCCTCAGCACCCCTGCAGCCACCTTCTGCAAGGCCCGGAGGCCCGGAGTCTGCCGAAACACTCTAGGAAGTGACATCAGGTGATCGGCCAGTGCGAATGGAGGCTCTTCTGATGGCGTGAGCCCAGCTGGAGACGTTGTAGGGAAACACCTAGCCCTTCTCTGGGTGAGGAAGTGGCAGGGCGGTGGCTGAGGCCATGGCTTGCTGGAGAGAACGTGCCCACAGCCCACTCTCATACATTTCAGTACATCCAAGTCTCGAAGGGGTGGTTCTCATGAGGCAAAGTGAGCAGGCGAGGCCCCCGGGGACAGTGTTTCTATACCAGCGTCGCTTGCCCATCTGCCATGGGCCGGGAGAGGGCAGGGTACAGTGCTTTCTGTAGTCGAGGTATCTGGCAGTTGAGTAATGCTTTCTTAGGAGGAAGGGGTGGAGTCGCCCTCGCTCCCGAGATGGTAGAATGTGCCGTTGTGGAAGCCACGTGGCCGTCCTCAGCCTGAAGCCCTTGGTGTCGCCATCTCCATGCCACAGCCATGGGCACCGGAGGACGGGAGACCACCAGCACTTTATTCACAGAGAGGTGGGCCGGGGCTGATCACTGATCCTGACGGAACCACCTCTTATAGGGGTGGGGGGTGGGGGGAGGGACCACCCTCGGCGTTTGGACTGAGTGTGTAGAAACGGAACTGCTCGTGGAGAGAAAAGCCTACAGACATCTTTCACAGCATCAAGTTCAGTGTGGCCTCATGCCATTCCACCCTCCATACATCAATCGTTTGGCCCACAAGGCACCGTGCGCAACTACTGTACTGGAAGGAGGGCTGAGGCTCGAGTGCGGGGACCCCAGGGCTGTGGGCAACGGACCCACCGGAACCCCTGGGGTCCTGGGGAGGGGTGGGGAGGCGGTGGGTCTGAGGTGTGACGGACGTGAACGTGGGTCAGCTCAGGAGTCCCTGCTGAGTCCCTGCTGAGCTGAGAGTGTCAGTGATGTGGTGAGTAGTGTAACGCACTCTGGGTATATCAGTCGGACATTCGCAGTACCGGACGCGGCGAGCCAGGAGGGCGGGCCTCCACTTACATTCAGGAGAAATCCTAACCCACAGGCGTCCCTATGGCTTCCACCGAACCCCACCCCCGTGGAACCTGTGACTCCAACCCCGCTCCTGGTCTCCACACAGCACAGACCAGGGCGTGGTCCTGGCTGTTCAAATACACAGACACGGGACCGTACAGGGAAGGCTAATGGGAACCGGAGGAGAGCGAATAGACCACTGAGATGAGCTCGTTTACAGTGTGACTTGAGGAACAAAAATGGCAATTAAAAAAAAACAAAAACCTTCAAAACATAAGTTATAGACATTCAGTGCCTCCTAGCAGAGTCTAAATCAAATTCGAAAAAAACAAAACCAAAAGGTAAAAACGGCTAAAATGTTAGGAAGAGAATTAAGGAGTGGAGATAGTATCTATACTTCTCTGAAATATGTCTTTTTTTTTTCTTCTTATATTAAAAAGCCAAAAGTCAGCTTTCTATTCTTAAAGTCTCCTTTCCTGATCTGGGGAGATAGATAGGTGTGTTTCTAAGGCGGCTGCCCCGTGACACCCGCCAGTGTCTCGAAGGCAGCTGCTCAATGCCCTGAAGGTGAACAAGAACAAAGTCCAGTGCAGAAACTGTCCATCTGATGCGGTTTGGAGAATCCATCGCAGGGCAGCCGGGGAGGGCGCCTTAGGGTGAGGAGGGCTGGGGGGAGGGGGCATGAAGGGAAAAGGGGGACCGTGGGCTGAGGACAGAGCGCGTCAAGTCACTTCAGATCTCAGCTGCCTGAACACGTTGCAACATCGGCGTCCTACCAACCTGCGCACCTGAAAACCAAGTCTTCGAAGCCCCTTGCCGAGGAGACGAGGTGAGCGTTTTCCCTCTTTCCCACACCCTCGGCTTTCCCGACACGCCCAGTTTAATGCACACGCGCCCACGAGCAGGCGTGGACATGCACCAGGGTAGTATGTGTGTGCACGCGTGCGCGAAGCTACGGCGGCCACGCAGATGAGCAAAAGAGCCTCGCGCCCGCACCCACGGTCCGCGTGCTGGGACACACACATGCACACACACACTGGAAAAAGCACTTAAGTTTCCAGGGGGCGTTTAGAATGAGGTCCACAGTGTTTAGAACTTAAACTCTTTTCCTTTGTTGGCAACAGTGTTGTGTAAATTTTTTTTCCCCTACCGTTCTCTCTCGCTTTTCTTTTGTTCGGAAGTAGAAGTCTTAAAGCATGTTGGACTTCAGAAACATGAGTTTGTTCATATCTTCGGGGCTGAGCAGTCGCCTCCTTTTGATGAGAAGCGCCTGCTCACACATACTGACACACCCACTCCTGGCCCCCACGGCCGGGACCGCGAGGAGCCAGAAGGCCAGCTTGGCGAGTTTCGTGTGCTTCTGGGTCACGCACGACCAGTACTGGAAGAGATCGGGGGTGGCCTGGAAGAGGGGCTCCTGCAGGTAATCGTACACCTCGTTCTTGCCCAGCCGATCGTCTTCCTGAGCGGCGGGGTTCTCGCCGGCGGCAGAGCGCGGCTTCTTGGCGGCGGGCTCGAAGTCGGCCTCCTCCGTCCAGGACTCCTTGACCTCGTTGATGAGCTCACACACCTTGCCGATGATTTCCTCGTGCTGATACGGCGGGACCGGCCGCAGCTTCTGCTGTGGGTCCAGGATCATGGCCACCTTATGCGCCGGGTGCACCTTGAAGTTCTCCTTGAGGGCTTCCAGGAAGAGGTGGCACAGCTTGCTGACCGTGCCCGCGTCGTTGGCCTTGGCCGTGAACAGCTTCTCCAGCCGGACGTAGGTGGGCAGCACCAGCTGCAGGGTGGGCTGGCTCTCGTTGCTCAGCTCGATGACCGCCTGCTTCACCGGCGTCAGGATGGCCGCCAGGTTGCTGAGCAGGTGCTTGTTGAGGCTCTGGATGAGGTTCATCTTCTTGGCCCGGCTGTAGAACTCGCAGATCTGCTCGTAGCGCTCGTGCACCAGCAGCAGCGAGTCCGTGACCGAGTTCCAGCAGGGCGGCGGCGAGGTCTCCTCCAGCGACCCGAAGGTCTCCTTGGCGAGGCCGGTGGATCCCGCCAGGTCCTCACACACGTTGAGCAGCTCGATGACCTCGTGCATGCTGCGGGCCTGCAGCGTCCGCTTGCTCAGCACGCTCTGCACCACCGAGTTCAAGGCACAGGCTGAGCAGCGGAGGCACATGCCGGCCTTGGAGAAGGCGGACGCGCTCACCCGGCAGTCCGTCACGTACACTGTCCTGATCTCCGACATCACGAACTCTGACAGCACGTTCTGCACCCAGTGGTGCACCAGGTCGCCGCTGTCACGGATGTCCGCTCCCTTCACGCCCAGCACGTAGCTCTTGATGTGGTTGCCCTCGGCCTGGTAGGCAGTGAGGATGTAGCAGGAGTCGGGGCCCACGCTCTGCGAGTGACAGGTGACGCCGATGCCCAGGCAGGCGTTGCTGCCCAAGGCACACGTCACCTTCACCTTCACCTGGTTATACATGCGCGGCAGGTGCTTCAGCGCCAGCGTGTTGAAGTTGCCCAGGATCTCGGTGACGGAGAAAGCCCCGTAGCGGGCGCCACTGTCCACCAGCGTCTGGGCCAGTTTCAGGAACTCCTTCCCACTCACCACGCTCAGCGCTCCCAGGTCAGCGCACATGACCCGCAGCAGCCGCTCTGCGATGTTCTGCCGCTCCTTCTCAGGGATGATGCTGTTGGATGTTAAACCGCTGGCCGTGGCTGGCAGGGGACACAAGGAGAGATCGGATTAACCCTGGCATCTGAGGCTCCTTGATCCAACAGCAGACTAATACTCCCAGCATCTATTATTAGGAATGATGAACAGATTTCATCTTGTACAGAAATTACATGAGTTTCAGGAGAATAACATTCTATGACTGATGGATTGGTAATGCCTGCCATGGGCGTGGGAATACAACATAGTGGTTGGTATGTGTGCAGCATACTTGCTGCATGGGCCAGTCACCTAGACTTTTGAAGCCAACTGGTCCAACCTCTTCCTCGGTATAGCAATGGCTGCTAATAAAGGCACCTCCAGTGGCTCGTGAGCCGCAGTTTGCCGACCACTGGTCTAACCTCGTCCTCAGTATAGCAATGGCTGCTAATAAAGGCACCTCCGGTGAATAAAATGCAGGAGGCCAACATGTCAGGAAAGAGCAACCAACAGAAATTGTGAGAGTGGATTCCAGTTCTGATCCTGTCACCAATTTGGACTCTCTGATCACACACAGATCACTCCTCTCCCCAGGCCCCCTTTTGCCGATCCTATGAGTTCTTACTAGTAAGTGTGAAAGTGCTTTGGAAACTGTTATGCGTGGCCTTCCGTCACCCTGGGAGGCACAGGTGGTGGGGATGCGGGCAGAAGGGAGCAACCCGAGCTGGGGCTGGAGGTGCGTGGGGCAGACCTCCGTGAGTCCCCCGGCTCCAGCCTGGAAGAGACCTACTGTTGTTGGCGCTGTTCCTCTGGGCCTGGGGTTTCCACTTCTCTTCCACAACAGCAGGTGGCGATCGGGACTGGTTAGAGGTGATGTTGTTCTCGTTGTCCGCTGTGGGCACAAAGGGGACAGTGTGTCACTCTAAAGTATCAGAGGCCTGTGGACTAACAGACAAGAACTAGAGCATGGTGGGTGAGGGCACGCATGCCCCCTGGGACTGAGGCCTGGAGCCAAATCCTGGCTCTTCCTCACACAGCTATCATAGGTTTGCGAAGCTTCATTTTCATCATTTGGAAAAATGAAGATAATCACACAGACAGGACACAACTGCTGGAAGGACTAACAAGAGAGAACGCAGGGAAAGGGCGAAGCACAGTGCCCGGCGTGGAGTAAGTGCTGAGCAAATGGGGATCACAGCACGGGTCTGGCTGGGAGGCCCCCCCACCACACACACAACCCCAGAATTCTAGCTCTGAAATGGGGGAGGGGTTCCAGTTACACCCCAAGGGACCTAAAGCATCTCATACTTTCACGTCTTCAAAGTGTGGTTTTTTTGGACTTTTCAGTATATTTATTAGAAATTTAGTTTATGAGGCTGGCATTACCCTGATCCAAAACTAGAGAAAAACATTACAAGAAAAGGAACAACAACCAATATCCCTCTTAAACATATACACAAAAGTCCTTAACAAAATATTAGCAAGCTAGAGACAGTAATATATAGAAAGAATAGCATATCATGACTATGGAGTTTATCCCAGAAATCCAAGTTGAGGTTAATAATTGAAAACCAATCAGTGTGATGCCCTATACTAAGTGGAAAAAACAAATAGAAAAATCATCCCCACAGATATAAATGCACATTAAAATATGACAAAATTCAACAGCCACCCACGACACAGACTCTGAGAAAACTAGGAAGAGAAGGAAACATCTACTTGGTAAAGGGCGTCAGAGAAAAGTTGATGGAAATAAAAAGGATTATAAAGAAATACTACAAACAGTAGTAGTCCAACAGATTAGATAACCTGAATGAAAGAGACATATTCTTAGAAAGACATCAACTACCAAAAATGATTCAAAAACCAGAAAATCTGAATAGTGGTTTCCAGGGCTGGGATGCAGGGAGGGCCTGGCTGCACGGAGGCAGGAGGGGGCGTTCTGGGTGGATGGTTAACCCGTCCAACTGTGCTCTTAAACTTGTGAATTTCACTTCTGTAAATTACATCCCAATGAATCTGACTTTAAAACGACTAAGGAGAAACCCATGAAAAGAGTAACAGTGGTTAACTTTGAGATTAGGGCCCGTTCTTCATTTCCCAATTTCTCTGCATTTTCCCAATTTCTTCTAATGAACAGATCTTACATTTAAAAAGGGGGAGCGCAGATTTTAAAACGGAAACCGGCAGCCTTTCTTGTGGATGTTCTCCACTAGAGCACAGGGATCTGGAAGGCCTGGGTTTGAACCCAGCTCTGCCAGGGCTGTGGGTGTGACCATGAGTTCGTCACTTCTGGGCCTCAGTTTCCCCTCCTCCCTCCACAACGCTGGGGCTGGACAAGCTGCAGGGTCATTCCCTCATTCTGACTGTCCGCAGGACTTGGAATCCAAATTACTCAGCCTAGCATTAGATAACACTGTCTGGTATCGGTTGAATAAAATAAAATGTTCCCCTCCATATCTCAGATGCTGCTACTGCATGGGTGAGGTACTGTAAATGCTCTGTAAAAAGGCTTGATTTATAGCTTGAGCTGGACATAACATTTACTCTGTGTGGCCATCCCTATGTACACAGGCATACACACACACACACACACACACACACACACACACACACACTCACGTCTGGTCTACAAAGGGCTGGATGCAAAGCTGGAATAAAGGCTGTCCCCCAGGAGGAAGCAATGCAGGAAGGAGGAAGAGCATGGGGCTAACATCGTGACTGCACAGCCTTGGACTTTTCAGTATATTTATCAGTAAGTTACTAAGCCATTTTGTGCCTCCATTTCCTTATCTGTAAAGTGGAGCTAATACAGACACTTAACTCAGAGGGATGTTCTGAGGTTAAGTGAGCTAATATGTGTGAAACTCTTAGGATAAGTCCTGGCACCAAGGAAGAGCTCAAATCATGTTAGTAGCTGTTTGGACCAGTGATTCTGTTCTCTGAGCCTCAGTTTCCTCATCTGTACAATGGGATCCTGTCAGCCGGCGAACAGGCTTGTTCAGATCGAACGAAATAACCTCCTGACACATACTGATCGCTCACTACATGTTAGCTGTCTTTAGTATTATTACTGACAAAACAGGCTCCTGACCTCTTACAAAGCAAGACAGGTTTCCCTCCGGCACCGACAGGAAGTTTATTAGCGGGAATTACCCTGTGCCGTTCAGCAGCCTCTTAATGAGATTGGTGTTATTCGAGGCTGATCCCCCTGCGCAGCAGCGCTGTGAACTGCGCAGATCATGACGTTTAATTTCTCTCTATGGAGTCAATCCTTTAATCCCGACGCAGCCTGGCTGGGAGTCAGCCTGGCTTTGCACCGGATTGCCTCCCGCATTCTCTGCCAGCACTGGACCAGAACAAAGCGGCCCAAAGCTCTTCATGGAAAAAGTGGAGGTGCTGGAGGAGGTGGGGCCACCGGGAGGTGCAGCCTTGATTTGCATTTTAATGGCCTCTGCCCAACTGCCTGAGGCACGGCCTAGCCGCTCCAGACTCTTCCCTAATTAGCCTCAGCTTCCAGAGGCGGGCAGAGCAGGTGGAGGGTTGGGGCTTCAGAGGAGGGAGGGAGGGAGTGGGTTGTGGGAGTTTCAGGCCGTGGTCCCTGAGCAGCCTTCATCTGCTGTCACCATTCCCCGTAAGGTCAAGTCTAAATGCCCCGAGCTGGCATTCAAGGCCTTCCCTGGGCCTCCCCACTCGCATCTCTGGCCTCTGCTCACTCTGACCTCAAGCCACACTCAACATCCACCTTCACATCTCCCTGGTCAGTTCCTATTTGGCCTTTAGGTTCAACATGGGAGCCACAACCTTCCAGAAGCCGGCTTCAGCCCCGTGCCACTCTCTGTGCTCTCCCAAGCCTGCTGTCCCCCCTAACCCCACCGTGTTATAACCGATGGACCGGGGATTCTGAAGGCAGGTCCCATGTCCTGTGACCATTTCCTGGGAAAGAGTGGCCTTCCCTGGTCTGGGGGGGGGGGTGCTGCAGCGCCCCATGGGCTGTGGGGCGCTTACCCGCATGGGACTGCATGTGCTCCAGCAGGTTGTTGTAGAACTGGAACTGGATCCCACAGGCGCCACACGTGTAGGGTTCTGCGGGGAGAAATGAAGCAGCCGTTTTAGGGGCAGAAGGACCCTGGGCACCTTCCTGCTGGGCTGTGGGCAGATTTGGAACTGGGAACCCCCACACACACTGGGGCTCTGGGCCCAGCCTGACCTGCCCCTGGCACTAACGGGTGAGCGGGAGGCCGGGGGCAGGAAGGATCGATGGGGAGAGGAGGACGTGCAGCCTCAGAGAGCCTCTGATGCGGTCAGGCAGCCATTTACTGAGTGCTTACTGTGTGCCAGGCACTGTTCTGGGCACTGGGGGTGGGCTGGAGGAGGGACGGGAGCTCTCAGGCAGAGACCGGGTCTTACTGGTTCCCCGGCCCATCTGCCTGCCTGTAGAAGCACACGGGCATCACTGTTTGCTGAGCAAACGAATGAGTTAATGTATGAATGAGCCCCCAAACAAGGCAATGGACACAGAGGAAAGGAGAGGAAGAAGAAACTGGAGAACAGGGTAAGAAGTGGAGAAAGCCACAGAAAAGCAAGAAGTGGGACAAGACGCTGAAAGGGCAGAGAAGAGGGGGAGGGCGGGAGAGAAGGGAGGATGACAGCACACAGGACCGGGACAAGTGGGCCTTCATCTTTCATCTCTGCTCCCAATACTCGAGTCAATGCCCAAGAGATGAGGGAGGAAGAAGGGGTACAAAGGAGGGAAGGATAAAGAGAGGA
The DNA here is from genome assembly GCF_000412655.1 of Myotis brandtii. NCBI lineage: Eukaryota > Metazoa > Chordata > Mammalia > Chiroptera > Vespertilionidae > Myotis > Myotis brandtii. The sequence goes on along the minus strand of NW_005370558.1, from coordinate 1,351,063 downwards.
GGAGGATGGCTGACATGGGGAGGTCTGTGTTCCTGCAGGGCTGGGGGACAGAGGCGGCTGCCATGTCGGGGGTCTGCCTCGTCCCCCGTGCCAACTCCTCCACCCGCCTGGGCTGGGCACTCCTCCTGTGCGACTAGCTGCCCTGTCTGCCTGGGAGGGCGGCCCAAGGTCAGATGCTCTGGGGAGGCCCTGAGAGCTGGGGCCACTCAGTTCATTCCCTGCCCGGCCTCGCCCTCTCCAGCCCCCCATGGGACCACCACTTACTCTGTAGGAGAGGGAAAGTATTGGAAATCAGGGGACTTGCAGTTTCTGCAAAAGAGAAACAGTTTAGCTAGGTCTCCTCCAGGTCTGGTGCTCTCAGATGACCGTCATTATTTCCATTGTTAACAAGTGGTGAGCCAGATGGGGCCCTCAGACGAGGGGAGCACAGAGCCAGGCTCAGATTCCGGGGTGGGGCTGGGACACTGGGCAGGGCAATGGCAGCCAGGGCCACCCCTCTAGGACACACTCAACTCTCCAAAGGTGAGCCCACAGAGCACAATGAGAACGTCCACGCTCGGCTTCAGGACGGGAAGCTGCTTGAGGTCCTGGCCCCGAGGGCTGTGCTTGTGAGGTGCTCTGCCTGCTGGAACCTGCCCCACGCTGCCTGGTGCTGCCAGGTGAGCCTCAGACGCAGGAGGTGGCAGTGCGGGTGGACTCGGCTGGGGTCCTGGCTCCACCACTTACAAGCTGGGGACCTGGGGCAACTACCCCTTTCTCCTGAGCCTCCGTTTTCTCACCCCAAAACGAAAGATAACCCTCCTCCTGGGGCTGGGGCACACGTGAAGACAGGAAAGACACACACAGCTCTGAACACATGCCAGGCACAGAGTAAGCGCTCAGTAAACGGTGTCTGCCCTTCACACAGCCCGTTCCCAGTTCTAGTATTGGCTCTGGTGGAAGGAGAGGCAGGGGGTGCAGCCTGGCCGGCTCAGAGCAGAGACCCCCGGGAGGCCAGGCTCCGGTCCTGATGCTTAGTCCTGTGTGGCCTTGGGCAAAACGCCACCACGTTAAGACCACTTGTTGGAGATGCTGCCGGATTACATTTTTCAAAAGGGTTGAAGCAGCTTGGAAAAGCTGACACGTTCTCTACAGTGAAGGGGTCCTGCCAGGGCCCCCTCCCCCCAGCACCCCTCACTCCCTTGCTCAGGGCACTCGTAGAATAACTGGGTTTACTTAAAGAGATTACGTGAGTGGGTACGTAATATCTGCAGGACACTTGCTGAATGCTCACCATGCAGGGACGTCTGTGCTATCCCCACTTTACAGTGGAGGAGAATTGAGAGTTCAGGCCCAGCCACCAGCTCACAGGGTGCGGAGCTGAGGCTCGAACCTTGGCTGGAGACAGAGCTGGGGCTCAGATTCCTACACAGAAGCCTCCACATTCAAATCTGTGTTCCCAACTGTTTCATGAAGCCCCTGATGGACGGTCAGGCTGCGCCCAGCATCTGTCTATACACAAGCAGTGCCCAGGATATGCGGGCACAAGCGGAAACCGAGTATGACGAACGGAACTTCAACTGTGCGAGAGAGGGGGTGCCTTGCTTTACTATAACCAGTGTCAGAACTCTTTCCCCTTCCCTTCCTGCCCTGGCTGCCACTGTGCAGACCGCCTGGCTATGGCTTTTCGGACAGAGGCCGCTGGTGACCCCCCCACGGCCCCGCCAGGCTGACCCAGGTCTATCTGGGGAGAGGGGCCTTGGGCAGCTCTGTTCTAAGGCCCTCTCTGTTCTGCCAGGGTCCCAGCAGAGGCAGCCACCAGGGGGCGCCAAAACACTGCCAGGAACCTCAGGCAAACCTTGGGCGGGCAGGGGCTGGTAGGGAACCGTTCGATGATGGTTCCTGGTCCGAAGTGAAGCCAGAACTCTGGGCCTCTGGCTTACCAGGCCACAGCTCTCTCTGCTGTAACCCCATTGCCTCTGCTGGAAAGAAAATGGCTATGATGTTTTCTCTAAAAGCACAGAAATGGCTCTTTTAGGCTCAGCTCTCTGGGGCCATGCGTGTAGATGTTGCAGGCTATGGGGTAGGGGGAGTTCCTCTCTCCATGGGGAAGAGACAGGAAGGGCCACAGTCCCCCGAGATGCCCCCGAGGCCCAGAAGGAGGCCCCTGGAAGACTAGGCCCCTGGGTTTCTGCCCAGCCCTGGCCTCCTAATTCTCAGCCCCCTCCCAACACCACCAGCATGCACCATGGAGACCCCAGCCCACAGGGGGGAGCAGACGAAGCCGGCAACCTCAGCACAGGGCACCTGGCACAGGGCACACTCACCGCTGGAGTTTTGGGAACTGCTGTTCGTCTCTTCAAAGTGGTTTTGTGCTTTGCTCTCTACTCTCCGACTGAAAGCGCTTTCTGCTGGTGGGGACAGGAGAGAGTGAGAGAAAACGACGGTGATTGATCAGCACTAGGTCCAAAGGGGGGGGGGCATGCCAGAGGCGGCTCAGAGGCTGGGGTACCTGGGCTTGGTGTTGGGGGGATCAGACAATGAGGAGCTCCAGGATCCCCAACCAGAGCCCCCAGCTCCTCAAGCTCACCTGAGCTGCCTGATACCTCGTCAGGGCCCCAGGAGACCCTCCGGACAGTGCCCAGAGGGGGTGGAGGTCCAGGCCTAGGGGCATGTGTGGGTGACCTGTCCAGGAGCTCACAGATGAAATCCAGCCAAGTGAGCAGACGGCAAATGGGCTTGGGTCTCCCATCTGGGCCCCTGGGGAGCCACACGTGTGCCACTGAGTAATGTGGACCTGCCCCCACTAGTCCCTCTGCCAGATTCCGCTGTCTCAGGCCCCACAACGGAGCAGGGAGGAGGGCAGACTGTCTCCTGAAGGCAGTTCTGGCAGAGCAGGTGGGCCGGACAGCTCCATATGCCCAGTGGTCCCTGAGTGGCAAGGAGCGCCTTGGAGAGAAGGTGTGCCAGGCAGAGCGGGGGCAGCCCACACCCCAGGAGGCCAAAGACCAGGTGAGGTCCGGTCAGAGTTCACCCGGGTTAAGGACTAGCTCCTGATGATTTCTTGGGCATCTCCACTTACAGACGGCACTTTTCTTAGTGGCTCACCTTCTCCCAGGCACTGCCTGTAACCCCAGAGGCAGAGACAGAATCCAAGGTGGAAAATACCAATTTAGTGCCCACCTCTCCCCCACCTGCAGAAGGTACTGAAACTGAATATCTGGCTGGGAGGGGACTCGGCTTTTCCAAGCAGCTCTTGGCACAGTGGGTGCCGGATGCTCCAGGAGAGAAAGACTTCTGGGAACAAGTCACGGGGTGGAACAGCCGACCCAGCCCCTTTCTTAGGGAGAAGCAACTTGCACCAGCGTGTCAAAGGCTCGGAGAGTTCACTGAAAAGAGGCCCATCTGGCTTTATTTAATCCAGCCTTTCCTAATGGATTTGGCCACTCAAGCCTATTTTTCTTTAAATATATTTTTATAAATTTCAGAGAGGAAGGGAGAGGGACAGAGAGAAACATCAATGATGAGAGAATCATTGATCAGCTGCCTCCTGCATGCCCCCCACTGGGGATCGAGACAGCAACCTGGGCATGTGTCCTTGATTGGAATCGAACCCGGGACCCTTCAGTCCACAGGCCGACACTGTATCCACTGAGCCAAAGAAGCTAAGGCGCCTAATTTTAAATTAGTGGATAGATTCCTTACTATTCCTCAAAAAATGGTGGTTTCAGGAACTCACTGTGGGAAATACCACTGTCACCCAGTCCACCCCATGCCAGAAGGGCTCTCGCTCAGGCTGTGGGGGCCGGGGTTCTGGGCGATCATCGGGTGACAGGAAAGGAAGCCAGAGGCGGCTCCTACAGGTCCTGCTCAATGCCCCATTCCCTGGCCCCAACGACGTCTCCTGATGCAGCCTCCTTTCCGCAGAGGCTGTCCTCATCACAAAGATAACCCTCTCTTCAAAACGCATCCACAGAATGCCTGGGCCGAGAGCTCCATACCTGCCTCCTTCAAGAAGTCATCTTTAAATGGGCAAAGAAAGCCCCTCAGTTCTTTGCCTAGGGAAAAGGGGGGAGGTGCACTCATTTACTGAGCACCTACTATGTGCCCGGCACTGATTTAGATGCCTTACACCCAGGGTCTCTCTTAATTCTCCCAATAGCTCTATGAGGTCCACGCCGTCACTTCCATTTTATAGGTGAAACACACACACACACACACCCAGCGGAAAGTGAGGCTGTCATCTCTCTTAATTCTCCCAATAGCTCTATGAGGTCCACGCTGTCACTTCCATTTTATAGGTGAAACACATACACACACCCAGCGGAAAGTGAGGCTGTCACGTTCCCGGGGCTGAACATGCTGCTAATCCCCTAAGACGGCAGAATGAGACTTCATTCTCGCACAGGCACACGCTTCCTTTTTCACAAGCGATTCCTTTCTGCATCTTAATCCTCGTGCGTGCAGGGGGGTGGCGACCCTTCTGCGGGGGACTTTCATGCAGCCTCGTACTTTATTGGCAGAACTTAGGACAACTGAGGTCATGATTCGTTTCCCAGTACTCAGCTCATAACGCAAACTTGATCAGCTCTCCCTACCACAGGCACCTCCGGCCACAAACCAGTGGGCTGTACGATGTATGAGGTCCCAGGCACAGGCCCGCACCTCCGCCCAGGAAGAGCTGCCTGTTCCAACACGGTGAAGGTGGTGACCACTTCCAGCTCTGCCGTGCAGGTTCCTGCCGCAACCTGGTGTCCTCTGCTCTGCCCACCTGCTCTGCCCCCAGCCCCAAGTCTCCCAGGTCACATAAAGGCAGCTAGAAGCAAGTCCCAGAGCTTCCGGGATGCTTCTTTGGGGACACTGAGGTCCAAGAGCTGCCCCTTCCAGGCAGCTCCCTGCATGAACTACAGACGTAGAAACTCCCATCCAGAAGGTCAAGAATAAAAAGCAAACATTTGAAACTAGTGATCCCATTAGTTAGCTGAGCCAACATCTACCACCAACGAGCCCATGAGGACCAGCCTATTTCTAGAAAAATACAACAGCTATCGGCTTTTCTCAACACAGTACCTGAAAATCCATGATGCTCAAGGTTGATTACGTACTTACTCTCCTTCCGGGACATCTAAACTTCATAAGCCTATCTTCAAACATTTCTGACGAACACATCCTTGCCCACAGTAGCCCACGAACCAAAGAATAATGGCAAACACAACTCGTCAACCGCCAGTCCAACCTACTGGGTCAATGAACTCAGTCTGATCACTTGTGTGGTTAATGGATGGCCGTGGGCCTCTTAACAGCAACTGAAAGGTCCCTGATCCCAGAAGGACCACATCATCACTCTACCCTACATCACTCTACCCTCTGTCCACAGGCAGGCGCCCAAGGCTCGTTCCATCTGGGCATGAGTCAGGGTTCCTGATAACTGGCGCTCAGCACACATGCGTCTTATCCGTTTTCCTGGGAGAAATACCGCTGTTCACCCTTCGGGGGTCGGAGCCCCTCTCCGCCTGGACCAGAAAACACTGGAGCTGGCATCCATTGGTCTCCTGCTGGGCCACGGCCCAGGGAGCGATTTCACGAGTAGCGGGAGGCCAAGAGCACAGAGCTCCCGGCCAGCCACTCTGCTTCGAGGAGAACAGCTCTTCGTAGAAATGAGTTCTTAGGCTGGGTTTTCGGAAAGATGGGGGATGCAAACGCATGCCGAGGGGTTTCCAGGCAGGGACATGAATGGATGAACTGGGCTGCATGTCAGACAGACAACAGTGCGATCACAATGAGAAATGGCACCCGCCACATGGCTCTTGTGTTGGGTAGGCAGGAGGGAGTGGTGGGGACTGTGGAAAACTGGAGAGCACATGCTCTATGAATACAGGAGGCAGCTGTGGCTCAGCCCAAGCCAATTGTTGCACTGCAGGAAAGTGGGCCCGGAACGGCCGGAGCTGACCTGTCCATGTCAGCTGGAGATCAAGTTTCACATAAAACCTCCTAGCGTCCAAATGTTGGCAAGGAATTTAAAGCAGTTTTTAAAAACACCTTAGGCCATGACGTGGGGGGAAATATTCTCTTGTTTAAAAAGAGAAAACTTTGCAAACTCTCCTGTGCAACCCTCTGATTTAGGATAAGAAAACTTAGACTCAGAGAGGTTAGTTAGGCGGCTCGCCAAGGTCTCAGGGCCCGTCAGAGGCAGAGCCAGGACCCAGATTCGTCCCACAGAACTAGGGGACCCCCACTCTTGCTCTTGCAAGGGAACAATGACCCCGGGCACAGCTGTGGCAGGTGGGGGGAGGGGGAATGGAGGGAGTGTGGGGTGACATAGGCCGTTGGTACCTGAGGTTGCCTTGTTGGCTGGAGATCCTGAATTTGGAGTGCGGAACGTCTGGGTTTGGGTGGCTGGAGGGGTGCGGTGTAAGAGGGTGGAGCATCGGACCACGGAGGCCGAAGCTTTTTTCCCCGACTGGTTCGTCTGGGTCTTCGCGGCCACGAAGCGTGGAGACGGGGAGACCTCTGGATGTGAACACTCAGAGCCCGTGTCTGGATCGTCCGGTGGCTCCCACCCGGGGGCGGTACCTGAGAGGGTCACGCTCTCAGTCCCCAGGAGCCCTCGGAGCTGGCGGAGTAAGTGGCCTCTCGAGCCACCGCCCCCACCTCCGCCCCCCATGCTCGAGGGTAGACACCTCTTCTCAGTCGACAGAAAGCAAAGACTCTCGCTCCTACCTGGAGCCTAAGAAAAATCTGGGAGTCTAGAACCTTCCCCAGCTTCTCCTCGAGGCAAGCCTATCTCACACCTTACCCTCCAACGGCCCCAGGGTATAAGCAGAGAGGGATGCAGGGGCTCAGAGAGGGACAGGCACCACTCCGGGGTCACAGAGCAGTTTGGGATGGAGCCACGATGCATTTACCAGGCTCCTAGCTCATTTCATTCCATAGTTTACACCATGTGTTGACCTTCTCACGTGAAATGCTGTCCAGCCGGAATTCCTACCTGGGCTTTCACAGAGAAAGGCTGGCTGATTGCTCTTGTAAGAAAATAGGAGATATTTACACATAAAAGAGATATTTAAAAATAAGAGAACACAGTGATCTCTCCTTCCTGTGAAGCTGAAAGTTTAAGTGGAGCAGAACATCCAGAGAATATATGGATTTGAAAAAAGTAACCATGCCACTGAGAGGGAGAAGAGACCGGGGCCCAGGGGAGGGGGCAGGGGACCCCCTGAAGGAGGGGGGAGTGGAAATGAATTTGCGGCAAGTGGGCCTCGTGGGACCAAAGGCTGGAGGTGGGAATGAGAGGGAGACGGGATGCACAGGGTCTAATCTGTGAAATCCTTGTGGGTGTTAGTCTGAGGAAGAGAACTGGAGACCTCACACTTCTGGCCACGATGGAGCCGCTGGTGTAGGACTAGCCCTCCTCCAGACTCAAGGTAAAGCTGGACAAAACACGTGAAACCACCGTTCCAGACCGTGAACAGAAGGAGGTGCAGGGCCTCCTGTGAATCATGGAAGAAGACTTCCCATGAGCCCCGTGACCACTCCTGCTCTCCGCCTGGGGAGACCTGGACCAGAACACAGAGGTGAAGCCCAAAGAAAGCACCCCAGTCACCCTGAACTGAGGAGCCAGCGGTCAGAGTTCAGGGCTTCCAAGGTGGCTGGAGTTTGAAGGGCAGGATAACAAAGAAGGGAGAAAAGAAAGAGCTCCTGAACCGTGCAGAGGGACCCCCTGCAAAGCCTGGCAGCCAACAGACTGCGGGGCTGCGCGTGAGTGAGGAGTCAGGGGTGTGCAAGGTTAGAGGATGTCTGAGTTCCCCTTTGCCAGAGAGGAGACCTTGCTGAATACCTAGGCATTCAGCTGAGACCCAGAAGAGCCAGGCCTTAGAAGGATTACGCTGACCCTAGCACAAGGACTACCGTACCCCCGCCCTGCAAAGCCTGGCAGCCAACAGACTGCGGGGCTGCGCGTGAGTGAGGAGTCAGGGGTGTGCAAGGTTAGAGGATGTCTGAGTTCCCCTTTGCCAGAGAGGAGACCTTGCTGAATACCTAGGCATTCAGCTGAGACCCAGAAGAGCCAGGCCTTAGAAGGATTACGCTGACCCCAGCACAAGGACTACCGTATCCCCCCTTATCCAGGAGCGATACATTCCCAGACCTCCAATGAATGCCTGAAACCACAGATAGTACTAAATCCTAGAGGTACCATTTTTTTTGCTAGGCATACATATTGTGACACATTTTAATTTTTAAATTAGGCATACTAAGAGATTAACAACAAGGACTAATAATAAAATAGGACAATTATAACAACAGGCTGTAATAGAAGTTATGTACATGGCGTTGGGGCCTTTATTAAAATCAGGCTTATTTGGAACACAAGCCCTGTGTACTGTGACAACCGATCTGATAACTGAGACCGCTACTAAGTAGGGGTGGGTAGTTATAAAGCCTGGATAAGGCAGACAAAGGGATCACTCGTGTTCTAAGAGGGATGGAGCAGGATGGTGTGAGATTTCATCCTGTTACTCAGAACAGTGTGCGACTTAAAATGTATAAATTGTTTATTTCTGGAATTTCCCATTTAATATTTTACACCACAGTTGACTAAAACCATGGAAAGAGAAACTGCGGATAAGGAGAGGCTACTGTACTCCACACCACACCCCAACACAGCTTAAAATTGAGCCTTTGAATTATCAAGCTAATCTTATTAATTGCCGACTAGAACAAAATTCGACATTTTTCAAAGGAAGATAGCAAAGTCCAGACACTCAACAATACTGCATCCACAACAGGCAGCATAGGATAAAAAAAGGATGCCATCAGGTGGAGCAGGAAAACGAGAATAATATTCAACAGGAAAAAACCACAAAACAGTCAACAGAAACACACAAAAATGACAGCAACAATAGAATCTGCAGACAAGGACCTTAACACAGCTATTATAAACATGCTCCAAGATTTAAAGGATAACATGAACATAATGAAGAAAGAAATGATGTCAAACAGAACCAAGCGGAAATTACAGAGATAAAAAAATATGATAGCTGAGATGAAAAATTCACTTAATGGATATTTCCAATGAAACAAAGTAAGACACTGTAGAAGAAAAGATCAGCAAACCTGAGAACAGGGCACTTGAAACAATCCAAATAGAAACACAGGGAAAACAAGGCTGAAACACTGAACACAGCTTCAACTGATCTGTAAACATCGTAAAAAAAATGTAACATACATGTCAATAGTCTCAACAGGAGGCAAAAGAGAAATTGGGGAAGAAAAATATTTATGGAAATACTGACTGAAAATTTTCCTTGATGAAAAATATAAACCCACTGATCCAAAAAGCTCAACAAACCCCAAAGAAGATGAAGCCAAAGAATACTATATATCCATAATCAAATTACTAAAGCCAGTATTATAGAGAAATATTTAAAATAATCCACAGAAAAAAGATACATCAAGTATAGAATAACAACCAGAATAACCTTTGACTTCTCACAAGACACAACATAAGCAAAGAAGATAAAATAATGACATTCTTAAAGTGCTAAAAAAAATTTCTCAACCCAGAATTTCATATCCAGAGAAGATGTCCTTCAAAGGGTAAAATAAAAACATCTTCAGTTAAGAAAATCTTTCACCAACAGACCTACAATGTAAGAAATGTTCAAGGAAGTTCTTCAGGGAATAAAGGAAAAGGATAATAGAGGAAATTCAGATTTACATAAAGAAAAGTACAGAAAATGGTAAATATGTAATAAATATAAAAGGCATTTTCTCTCATTTCTTAATTACTTTAACACAGGATTGACTGTTTAAAGCAAAAAATAATTGTTGGTTTTATAACTTATTTAGACTATGTATGATATGTATGTTAACACTTATACGTATGATGTAAGAATAGCACAAAGGACAGGAGGGTAGTAAATGGAAGTATACTGTGATAAGGTTCTCACATAACGTATAATATGTTATGATATAAAGTCATGGTAGATTATAATACATTAAAGATATATATTATAAACCACAAAGTAACCACTAAAGGAAAAGTAGTATAGGTGGAAAGCTAACAGAGGAAAATTTTTAAATTCTTGATTAATATTAAAGAAGGCAAGACAAAAAAAATGAATAATTAGAAGAAATGAAACAAACAGAAATACAACAAGATAAAAAACTTAAATCTAACCATATCAAAATAATATATCAAATGTAAATGGGTTAAACACTTCATTTAAAGGCAGGGATTGTCAGGCTGGATAAAGGAGTGAGAACCAACTACTAGTATATGTATGCACTTAAAACACACATAAGTAAAAAGCAAAGGATGAAAAGAGATATACCATGCAAACACTAATCTTGTAGTGGCTATATTAATAGCAAATAAAGTAGATTTCAGACAATGGGTATTACCAGATATAAAGAAGGGCATTGAACAATTTTAAAAGGGTCAATTCATCATGACATAATGATCCCAAGTGTGTGCACTTAAAAACAAATTTCAAAATATATGCATCAAAACCTGACAGAACTAAAGGGAGGAACAACATATCTAGAATTAAAGTTGTAGATTTTAACTCTCCTCTCTCGGTATTTGGCAGAACAAGCATATGTTTTTGAAAACCCTGGAAAGGTGTAGAGATTTAAACAATATTATCAATCACTGTAATCTAATGACACGCCATGCAGGAAATACTCTTTCCAACTCATTCTGTAAGGCCAGTATTACTCTGATACCCAAATTAGACAAGAAATTACATGAAAAGAAAAGTACACTGCTGGTTGGAATGTAACATGGCATAATCGCTCTGAAAAACAATTTGGCTGTTTCTTAAAAGAAAGGCCAGTATTACTCTGATACCCAAATTAGACAAGAACATTACATGAAAAGAAAAGTACACTGCTGGTTGGAACGTAACATGGCATAATCGCTTTGAAAAACAATTTGGCTGTTTCTTAAAAGTTAAACATACACCTACTACTAGTATATGATCCAGCCATTCCACTCCCAGATATTTACCCAAGAGAAATGAAAGCATTTGTCCATACAAAGATGTGTACAGAAATGTTCACAGCAGCTTTATTTGTATTAGCTCTAAACTGGAACAACCCATGTGTCCATCCAAACTAAATAAAAAAAATTGTGGTATCTATACAGTAGGTCCTGAAATAATGTAACTTTGTTCAATGCCATTTCATTATAACATTGATGATATGCTATAGGAACTTAACTCTTGTGTCAATTAGCCCATGGTAAAACTGGTTTTGTTATACATCATTTCTCTTAAAATTACAGAACCTATTGACGACTTAAAGTGAGAACTTACTATATCTAGACAATAGAATACTACTACCCGTCAATGAAAAGGAATGAAGTACGGATACATGCAAACACGAAGAATCTTAAAACAATTCAGGTGAGTAAAAGAAGCCAGACACCCCCATACACACAATAAAAGAGTACGATTCCATATATGCAATATTCTAGAAAATGCAAAGCAATCTATGTTGACAGGAAGCAGATCAGTGCTTGCCTGTGAATGGGGAAGTGGTGATCAAGGAATTCTAGACGGGCACAAGGAAACTTTTGGGAGTGACAGATATGTTCATAATGGCTTTCCAAGGTTCAAAGCCAAACTCCACCCCTTGTTAACTCCATGACTGTATTCAACTTATTCCAGAAATTTGGGAGAACAGAAGCAGCACTGAAGGTGCTCTCCAAAGGCTGACACCGTGGTTGCAGGCTGGCCTTGCAACTAACATCTAAGTGCATTCTGGGTGGCATCCTCTCCAGGAACCAGGCAGCAGGACAGATGTCCACACACAGCTGCCAGTCCGGCCCATGGAAAGAGGGGTCCTCAGAGGGTCCAGGCCATGGAGTTCAAGCCCAGCCACAGCGACGATGACTCAGCACCAGCACCACTAGTCAAATGATGGGTCATGCCCACCAAGCGGAAACTTGGTATCCTCCCCCTCCAGCCAGGACCAGAACATGTGGTGGGAAATGGGTGGCCCATACATCCCTAGCCTCACTGGCAGGATGGGTTCCTCTCGTTGGGCCACCTGGTCTACCTGCCTGAGGGTTTGGAGATGCCTAGAATTCAGACCCCTGGGCTGGAAAGACCTCAAGAGCTCCCACAAAGGGAAACCTGAGCCCAGAGAAGGGAAGTGACAGGCACAGGTCAGAGGCTGAGTAGGACAAGAATCCTAGCCCCGTTATGGATCTCAGGATGGGAGCTCTCGCCCATGGGAGACCCTCCACCTCTGCTGCTCTGCCCATTTAGAGATTATGGAGTGGGATCCACTTAGCTCTGTCCTAAGAAACAAAAGCAGGGGGTACTCCTACATCCACTCCTAAACATCCCGCTCGCGAAGTTGGTTAAGCCTCGCCTCCATCTGGATTTTGGTTGAGAACTGAAGGCCTCCAGCTCATATGCTAGGGATGGAAGGGTGATGGAGCCCGCTCCAACATCCAGAAGTGGCACTGGGGAATCGGCAGCATCAGAATGGAAGGCTGCTATGTCCCTGTGGGAAGGGCCCTGAGAACCATTTCCCTTCTGGAAGGAAAGATTGGAGGCCAGACATCGGACAGGGCCTGCCCCAGGTCACATGCAAGCCTATGAATCCACGGGGATTAACACCCAGGGCTCTGAGTCCTGGCTTAGCACTCCGGCTTCGCACCCTTCCCACCAACAAGGACAAAGAGGAGCTGTCCCGTCTAGTTGGCCATCCCTTGCCTGGGGTAGGTTCTGCATGGGTTCAGACTGGGGCTGTACCACGTGGTGCTGGCTTTGGGGCTGGGGATTCAGGAACATGATTTGGAGGTGCTTAGAAGAAGTGGGGTCAGGGCCACTGAAGGACTTGGATGAATGGTGCCCACCCTCTGAATCCACTGTTGGAAGACTCGGGCTTTCCTGGCTTAAAAGTGGGGCTTTCCCAGCTATTCGAGTAAAGTGGCCCCAGATCACACCTGGACACCTAGAGACTGGCCCAGATCAAGTTCACCTTTAGTTTCGCCCTCACTTAGTAACACCCCAGAGCCTGGGACTACAGCGTGACCCACCACTCCCCCAACAAAAAAAGGTACTCACTGATGGGGGCGTGTAAGGCCACGTGCTCCTGGTAGGGTGTGTAGTACTTGTACTGCTTTCCGCAGAATTCACAGGTGTAATTGCCGGTTTCTGTCCAAGAAGGAGATAAAAGTGTGGGAACAGGTGCCTGGCTCCCATCCAGCAACAGCAGCGTGCTCCCTCCCCCCAAATCCTCCTCATTCGGGGACAACAAACTAGAATTGGGAGCCCACTTGAGTCGACTACTATCTAAATTCAAATCCCAGCTCTGCCATTTGGAGCTGTGTGACCTTGGGCAAATCTCTTAACCTCTCTGTGCCTCAGTTTTTCTATCTGTAAAACGGGGGTAATAATAGGACCACCTTATAGGATTGCTGTGAGGATTAAATTTCTATGTCAAGTGCTTAGAACAGTACCTGGCACACGCTATTCTCCCTCATCGCTCCACCCTCAGGCCCCGGTGCTCTGGAAAAGTGTGGTGACCCAAACTGACCTCTGGTGCCCATCTCTCTACCAGCCCCTCTGCAATGGCCACGCTGGGGTCCCCTCATCTCCAGGACCTTTCCCTGCCCCCAAGCTCCCCATGCTCCCCAGCAGAAGAGGTCACTTCTTCCTCTCAGGTCCCACCAGACTTTATTTTTACCTCTCTTTTGGGTCTGCCTAACTTCTTTCTTCTTAAAAATTTCTGATGTAATATTGTTCACTGGGGGAAAATTATAAAATATTGATAAATACAAAATTTAAAAAAAAAAATAAGAGAAATTTCAATCATCTGTAATCCCCAAAACAAAGAGTAGCAGCTACCCCTTGGGTAGAACGTGCACCTTTCAACTTGCCCCAGACCCCGCCCCTCACTCCCCTTACACTGACATCATCTGTCTGGCTGCTGCAGGCCTTGAATGGGCGGCCCCGATCTATATCCTCTTTGTAACCTGGTGCATTCGATCGACAATACTTTGTGGACATCTTGCTCAATCAATAAACTTCGATCTCTACTGCACTTATTGGCTGCATGGTTCCACTGGACTTTAGAATTTGCTGCGTTGGCCTCCTACATCAGGGGACATTTAGAATGTCTCCCAAAATTTCCCCTTATATATATAAAAATAATGCTATGATCCACATACTTGTAGAAATTTTTGCACATGTGCTCATTATTTTTGCACATCATGGCAAAATAAAGATTATTGAGCATAATCTTTGCACATTACTTCCATGGGATAAATGAAGGGTATGCATTTTTAAGGCTTTTGATAACCAAAGCACCAACTACCTATCAAAAGATTGGGTCAATTTGTATCTCAATTAGAAAGATGGGAAAATGACTGTTTCCATACATGATAGCAAACATTAGATATTATTGTCTTCTTAAATTGTGACTGATAGGGGAAACGATAATGCAGTGCTGATTTTATTTTCCCCCTCTTTGAGTTGCAAGGAAATTTACTATTTTTCATGTTTAATTGCAGTTTTTCATTCATGACTTTTCTGTGTTTACCGCCAATGTTTCTATAGGTATACTTACCTTTTTTAAATCGCTAAGACTCCGTAGATTAGAATACCAACGTTTTGTTCTTTATACTACTTACAAGTATTTTTGCTCAAATTGGCTTCTTATTCTGTTTGTGGGATTTCTGTCTCAACATAGAAACTTTAAAATTTGTAGTTAAATAACTTTTGTAACTGATTCCTGAACACTGGAAAAGATCTATTTGCTATTTGCAGGATTCAAAGTTGTTAGGTCACCTGTATCCCTATGTAATCTTATTTGTCTACCTGCTCTGCCAAAGACTCACTGTGATAAATCCTCCCACTTCGTGGTGTTTCTACGTTTATTTTGTGTATTTAGATACAATGCCGTTTGATGCACAAAGGCTCAGGGATCCAAACCTTCACTGCGAACTGTGCCCTTTGTTAAGATTTCCCTGTTTTGTAGCACAGTCCTTCTCAAAGTGAGGTTCCTGGGCCAGCAGCAGCAGCACTACCTGGGAATCTGCTGCAAATTCTCAGGACTTAACCAAGACAGACTGAAAGAAAAATTCTAGGGATGGGATCCAGCAACCTGTGTTTTAACAGACCCCTTAGAAAATTCTAATGCTCGGGAACGTTTGAGAACCACAGTTTTATTAGTTTGCCTGGCATTAACGTTACTAATTCTTGGTAATTACTTTGTCAGATTCTCCTTTCAACATGTTTGCATGTGCCTAGAGACATGTCCCTGAATTTCCCTGTGCTTTCATTCATTAAACAGATACTGTGCTAAATGCCGGCACAAAAATGTTGAGCAAAAAGTCATGGTTCCTGCCTTCAAGGAGCTTACAGTCTGGAAAAGGAGACAGAAAAGTCAAATGATCACGCAAATTTAAAACTGCAACGATGGCGGTGGGTGCTCTTAAAGGCGACATTCAGTGCTATGAAAATTCTAATCAGGAAATCAATTTAGGAGTTTCTTGAGAAAGAGAAAAGATAATGAATTAACTAGGCATATCTCTAATAAGGCATTAATAATTGGATTATTTTAAATTAACCTGAGAACCTTTGTCTTTTAATAAAGGAGATCATGCCATTTGCTTTGATGGCTATATCTGACTTGGTTTCACTTGTTTTATGATTATCTTTTTTCCTTTGCTCCACCCTTCTGGGTTGTTTAATTTCATCAAACAAAATTTCAGTTGTTTGATGCATGGACTCTTTTCTTTGCCTTTCCATTATCCTCCAACATTCAATTACTTTCCAACATCCTCCATTGTTTTAGACAGTGTATAATATATATTTCTCTAAATGTTATAATCAAGCAGGAAATGATATTTTCATATCTATTACCATTGAAAAGGGAGTTTAACTCAGTGCTCCTCAAACTTGAACATGTATAAGAATCATCTAGAGAGACTGTTGTGGGTCCCACCCAGAGGTTCTGATTCCATAGGCCTGGCGTGGGACCTACGAATTTCTGTTTGTAGTAAGCTTCCAGGAGATGCTGCTGCTCGGAGGG
Source organism: Myotis brandtii (assembly GCF_000412655.1). Taxonomy (NCBI): domain Eukaryota; kingdom Metazoa; phylum Chordata; class Mammalia; order Chiroptera; family Vespertilionidae; genus Myotis; species Myotis brandtii. The sequence continues at coordinate 1,335,031 of NW_005370558.1, read as the reverse complement.
ACCGCACTATGAGTAGGACTGGTTTAACCCACCTTTACTGTATCCCTCACTATTCCTGCCTTCTTGTGTTTTTAAACTCATTTTTAATATTTTAGAATAATCGTCTTTTGCCTTAATTTTTACAATCAGAATTGCAACATTACATATATTTTAAGTTCATTTCAGAGAGGAAGGGAGAGGGAGAGAGAGATCGAAACATCAATGATGAGATAGAATCATTGATTGGTTGCCTCCTGCACACCCCACACTGGGGATCGAGCCTGCAACCCGGGCATGTGCCTTGACCGGGAATTGAACCATAACCTCCTGGTTCATAGGTTGACACTCAACCACTGAGCCACACAGCCAGGCGCAACATTTTAAACTTATTTCTAGTTTATCTGGCTTTAGTATTCAATACTATGAATTATTTCCTCATATTGGAGCCCTTAAGTGTGCTCTACTCAGAGTATAATTTCAAGTAATTTCTTGAAGATGGGTACATAGAAGATATAGTATGTTTTTGAGATCTGGCTTTTTCCTTTACACATAAATCACAATTTGTCTAGATATAAAATTCTTAGATTACAATTTTTCCCCTTCAAAACGATTTCATTATCTTTGGCATTTAGTATTGCAGAAAAGACTGAGGCATGTCCATTTTGGATTCATTTGTATATAACTTGCTTTTTTTTATTTTTAGATGGCCCTATAATTTTTTTTATATGTATAGTTTTGACAATTCACTAAGATCTATTTAGTTAGGAATCTCTTTATACTGACTCTACCTGACATAAGACGAGCCCTTAAACCTTCATACACAGGCCTTCACACAGGCCTTCCTTCAGCTGAGCAAATTTTTCTTCTATTATATCTTCACACCTTTTGTCCCACTGGTACAATATCATCAATGATCTGGAACTGGTTCCCCATTCTCCATGTTTATCATGTTTTCCTCTAATTATCTCATCTGTTCAAATCTGTCCTTCACATCACTAATGCCATTTCCTAGACTGACTCTGCTCTTTACTACCTGCAATGGAAGTCTTAGTTCTGTTATATTTTCAGCTTCTCTGCAATCCTTCCTCATCTCACACTTCTCTCTTTGCCCTTTCATCTTATCCTGTTGCTTTTTCACCATATAACTCCGGGCTCCTTTCTCACAGGGTTCATGCTAGGAACTGTATTGTGTCTTCCACAAATTCAGATGTTCACACCCTACCTCCCAATGTGATGGTATTTGGCCGAAAGTAATCTCAACAGAACCCAACCATACTGGCACTCTGATCTCAGTCTACCAGCCTCTAGAACTGTGAGAAAATAAATTTCTGTTGTTTAAGCTACACATTGTTAAAGCAGCCCAAGACAGGTCATATTTTCTTATAATCAACTGTGGCTGCCAGAGAGAATTTTCATGTAGATTTCGCAGTAGATCATTTTCAGATGTATGCTCTTCCCCCGAGTCTCCTAAATTCTCTTTTTCTTGTGATGTGGAGTTTCATAGTTCCCCATGGATTTATTTATTTATTTATTTATTTATTTATTTATTTTCCAAGTTAAGTCTTCCTTATCCACATATAAAAATCAAATAACCTATGAACAAATCCAGACTTCCTCTGTTTCCGCTGGCACAAATGAACTGTTCTGAATCTTCTCATCATCATGGTAGACCATTACCATGGTAAAAATTCTCAGATCTGGAGCTGGAGAGCAAGCTGACACACAGGACCCCTTAGACCAGCTCCCTCTTCCAGCAGGATGCCTCTGCTCTGCCATGACTTTGGCTTCCTCCTCAAGTACCTAACTCTCTAATTGTTCAGCTGATGTGGATGTGGAAGGCATGCACTGCTACCAGGTTTCTTCCTCTCCCCCCACCTACAATCGCTACTTGTGGCAACTAGCCTTCACAGTGTGCCATGCTGCTACTGGCTCCTCTTATTCTACACTTCATCGGTTTCAGGGTTCTGTGGCATTGGCCTGCTTGCAAGAAGTGTCAGGAGCCCAAGCAGCAGCAGACTTAATTCACAAGGCAGCTCCTGAGTGGTAACAAGGGAAGGCATCACACTATTCTAGCAACCTCACTTCCATAGTGTCAAGCTGGGAGCAGCAGGGAGCGGGGAGGGGGAATAGTAGGGGGAGGGGGGGGAACGGACACGACAAACTCAGTTCAATTTTCTCACTGCAATTCCCTACTCCCTCTGCATCATCTGTGACAATTCCTCCCAGGTCCTAGCACGGGTTGCTGTCAGGCTTAGTCACTGATATATAGAACAAGTTTCATCTTGTTCTGCACCTTCCGGGCAATAGGGACCACTTATTTAATGCTTGCATGTAAGTGTCAAGGACTAATCCCTTTATAAATATAATCTGAGCTAATCTCCATGACAATCCTGAGAGGGGAGTTTTATTGTCATCACTGCATTTTAGAATTAAGGAAATGGTGGATTAGAGAGATTACAGTATTTGCAGGATGTCGCAGGGTGATTAGGCGTAGAGCTGGGATTCATACTTGGGATGGCTCTTAAGCTCTCACTCTCAACTACCCCTTGGCAGCACTGCTCACGTGTGACGCCCTGAGTATGAGCCAGGTGCTGGCTAGACACTTGACCCATTCATCCTGCAGAACAGACCGCGTTCTTGTCCCAATTTACAGAGGAGTCAGAGGAGACTCAGGGGGGTTAAGCAGCTAGTAAACTGGTGACGCCAGCATTCAACCCGGGGCCTGTTGGATTCCACAGCCAACTTTCATAATTATAATGCTAGACAGACATGGAAGGGTAGTGCTATGCTGCGACTCCCTGTCCCGTATCTGTCCTGGAACGTGTCTGATTCACATCTGGATCTCCCACAATCTACCTCCTGGCAGTGTTTGCATTGAGGTTTTCATCATTTTCTTTATCTTCAAGATTATTTTAATGCCACTGTTTATTGAATGTTTACTACGCATATGACAAGCGCGGTGCTAACCACTTTACAGATAGGATCACATCTGCAGTTTCCTGAGAGTTTAAGAGTAAAAATCAAGCAGGGAATTATCCCCTAGGAGGAAGGAGGAAGAAAAGGCATCCAGGGACCCAGCAATGCCTCCCCAGGGCCTGGGACCAAGCGGCTTCACTGTGGTAGTTCCCTCGATTCCCTTCCCTTGGATTTCCACATCCTTTCATTCTATGTCTGAGTGTGTATTTCTGCAAGCTGCCTTCATTCTTAGCGTGGTGAGGCAGAGCCAATGAAGGTCTTCTCTTGCCGGTAGTAAGAAGGCACAGGAAGTACATGTAAATTTTTGAAGGGCTGGACCAGTCTCACGTGTGAGACCCTACCACCAACACCAGTCCATTCTCCAAGCCAAAATGGCCTTCCTAAAATGCAAACTGAATTAAGTCCCTTCCTCATTTAGTAAACTTTTTCGGCTCAGCTCACTCCCCTCAGGATTAGGTCTTTAGGTCTAAATAACTTCGCCCGGTATTCGAGCCTCTCCGAAACCTGAATTCAGAATCGACTGGCCTTTCAATTCCCAGAAAAGTGCTGCTCTCCTGCCTTCGAGGGGATGCAGGGGCTCATTCCCACTCTGGTTCCCCACTCAGAAGCCTCATGGATTCCCAAGGCTGGTCAGGCACCCCTGGCACCCCCAGCCGCCCGTGCTTCTAGGTATGCTGTAACTATTCCTCATTGACCTGCGGGCTCCCTCCCATATTCCCCAAAGGGAGGGCCACATCTGTCTTGCTCACTGCTGCGTCCCCACAACACTCAATACAGGTGTCCCAAAAACAGCAGGTCACGTGCGTGGCTCCTGCCCTCGGGGGTTTCTAGGAGGACAGATTGTCTGCATTTGGCTCCCCTGGACAGCTCCACTGGCTGATGAACCCCTTCAAGTGACAATAACAAGTTATTTTCCGAGCACCTATTATGTACCAGGCACTGTGCTAATTAATAGGTGATTGGTAGCCACGATCTCATTTAATCCCCCAACAAACCTGTGGGGAAATGTCACCCTCATGCCACAGGTGAGGAGCCGAGGCTCAGGACGGCTAACAGACTGCCAGGGCACCAACCAGGTGCTGCCTTCACTGCTCTGACCTTGACCCTGTGCTGTCCTGCTTCTCAAAAGCTAAATCTCAACACTAACTGGCCCATTTGACAGGTGGGCAAAGTGAGGTGCAAGAAGGCCAGTGGCTCACTAGCCAGGCGTTACTGCCGGATGAGCAATGCCACCCTCTCGCAGCAGCGGAACCCACCTTGCCACCCTCAGCCAGCCCCCACCTGTCTCCCCACCCAGCCCCAGCCCCAAGGAGAGGCCCGCATACTTGGCCCGATTTTCTGGAATGGTTCCGGGGGTTCCTCCTTCACCTCTTCAGCGGCCACGACGCCTTGGTCGAAGGGGTCTGCGGGAGAACACGCGGCCCTTAGTGCCCTGGTCACCAGGCCTCGGGAGCCTAGCTGGGGACCAGGGAGGTGGCCAGCCACCAAGTACTTACCTGCCCGATTCTCGGGGGCCCCTTCCACACTAAACACTGCGCCGGGGCAGGAGGCAGCAGCCGCAGGAGGAAAAAAGCAAACAGGAGCCCTGTTAGTCCCCACCCACAGCTGCCTCTGCCCGCCGCTCCCAGCCCCCGTCCACGTGCACTTGCCCTTTCAGCCTAGGGGCGCGGCCCTGGCCAGTGTGCAGGCCCAGAAAACCAGCGGCCACAGGAGGGTGCGTCCCAACCAGGACACAGCCTGTGTCTCCACGCCTCTCCCTCCCACGGCAGGGCCCAGCCCAGGGGGGCAGACATTCTGTCTGCCCTGTTTCTGGATCATCAGCACCCAGTTGAGGGCCAGGGCAGGAGAAAAAGAGAGAGAGAGATCGGGAGGAGAGGAATAAGGAGGCGAGAAGACGTATGAGCCAGTAGGTGGGAAGCTGGGTTGTCACAGCTGGAGATGGGCTGGGGGTATGCGGCTCCAGAGGGAGCCCCCAAGATCCTCCCAGACCCAAGGCCCTATTTCTAGGATTCTTCCGTTTCCAAAAACAAATCACCTAAATTTATTGTTCTAATTCCTAACTCTATAATCTAAGACACTAAAATACCATCGTTCATTTTTAAAAATTGGTTTAATTTCACCAGAGCATGTGAATACTCAATATGAAATCAGATAATAAATTGATATAAAATTGTGGGTATTCGACTGCTTTTGATTTACAAAGCCGGCAATTTCACTTGGGTTCCCCTACTCTAGTGATGGCGAACCTATGACACGCGTGTCAGAGGTGACACGCGAACTCATTTTTTTGGTTGATTTTTCTTTGTTTAATGGCATTTAAATATATAAAATAAATATCAAAAATATACATCTTTGTTTTACTATGGTTGCAAATATCAAAAAATTTCTATATGTGACACGGCTCCAGAGTTAAGTTAGGGTTTTTCAAAATGCTGGCACGCCGAGCTCAAAAGGTTCGCCATCACTGCGCCTACTCAGAAGTATGTATGGAGTGTGACGGGGACCTTTTCTCCCCAGGATCCTCAGGGGTTGGGCACGTCCCTCATGGTCTGGCTGCCGCATGACCTTCGTCTGGGCAGGCGGAGGGCAGGGAGGGGCCAGGTAAGCGGCCCTGGGTGGGGGTCTCTCTATGGGACTCACTCCCCAGGAGTGAGGGGCCTGGCTCACCATCCACGGCGTGCAGGTCTCGGTGCTCTTGGAAGCAGCTGTAGTACTTGTACTTCTTGCCGCAGATGTCGCACGTGTACCTGAAATTGTCTGTGGGGGACGGAAAGACAACACGTGGTCACCAGGGCTTCAGTCACTTGGGGTGGAGTTTTGGGGGCCAGCTCATCTGCTTCAGGAGCCAAAGAAAGGACTAGCTCAGATGGACCCCAATGGGTGACTCCACAGAGAATCAGTTCTGGGGTGTCAGGGTCCTCTACACAGGCAGACCGGGAAGCCCTGAGGTGACTTTCAAACCAACCCCCAATCCCACCTCCTGTGAGCTGAGCTCCTAAGGGCCGGGTCATAACTGGTCCCACCTTCCTCCGTATCCACTAGTCCTTGCATCTGAGGGTTACTACGTCCTCACAGGGGAACTGAGGCTCAGAGGGACCTGCCCCAAGCCCCACAGCCCCAGAGATGGCTCCCAGTGACCCCGGCCTCCTGGTGTTCATGTCCTGTGTGTTTCCTTCCCCTGGAGTCTGGGCAGGACCCAGCGACTTGCTTCTAATGAAGAGAAGGCAGTGAAGTGACGGAACCACTCTGGGATCAGTCAGAGGACATGACCCGTCCGGCTCACACCATCTGGCTCTTGTTAGCAGATGTGCTGTGAGCTGCCCCGTGGAGACCAGGGGGCAGCCTCGGGTGAGCAGCCGGTGGGGTACTGAGGCCCTCAGGCCAAGAGCTTGGGAAGGACCAGTCCTGCTAGCAGCCACATAGTGAGTGTGCAAGAGAACTGGACGTGGAGTTAACCTTTTATTTTCTTAGTTGAGAGACGGGTAAGTGGGTAGATGCCTCTACGTGTGAATGTACAATTTTTCTCACCAATAAATGAAAGATGCCTGGACTAAAGGCGTGAAACCTGGTCTCCGTGCCCACCTCCACCCCCAACAAGCGGTATGACCTCTCTCTGGGACTCAGGAGCCTCATCTGCAGGACGGGAAGGCCGGGCTTGCTATTCCCAATGGGACCCTCTGGCTGCAGGACTCCGTGGCCGGGCTCCCGTGATGAAGCCGGCGTGTGAGGAAGCCGGACTTTCTGAGCAGACACTGCTGGCCTGGGTCAGAGTAGGAAGGGAAAGTGATGGAGGACTAAAAACAGCTCCGGCTACAGAGTCCTTAACAACCTGCGGGCCCGCGGCAAAGGCGGAAGCCAGACAGAACACAACATATCATTGAGAGGCTGCCCGGGAGGCCAGGAATAGCCGAGGGAGGAAAGATAAACGGGGAAGTTCTTTAAATGGGTGGCTGACCACAGGCAGACCGTGGGAGCCGGAGGAGAAGGGAGCTATAGGGAGAAGGAGCCAGGGGTCAGGCTGAGGCGGGGCTGGGGAGGAGGGCCAGGCCTTCGCCTCCTCCCAGCCCTGGGCCCTCTGGCAGGTGCTGGCCAACCTGAGCCTCAGATTCTCCTCCAATGAAAGGAAGAGTAGCCTCAGGCCTGCCTGCCTATCACAAGGGTAAGAATCAAAAGAGCGGATGGGGAAGTGCCTCAGGGGGCGTGTTCCCAGGACCCAGTGTTAGTGCGTTAGCCCCAGGCACCTGTTTTGGATTTTTCCTGGGGGGGTGTGTTTATATTTTAAGAAGCTTTTGATGGTGGTCTAACAAGCACATAGATAGAACAGGAGTTCCTATCTGAGCTGCACGCAGAGATGAGCAGTTGTGACAGAGGCGTCCGGTGGCCTGCAAAGTCTAAAACGTTTACTACATGGTCCCCTACAAAAAGTGGGGTACAAATCCTAAGTGCACAGCTTGTTCAGTCTCTGTAAACCCAAAACACCTGTGTGACCAGCGCCCAGCTCAAATATCACCCCCAGAAGCCCGTCCTAACGGTGACCAGGACGCTGACTCTTCCAGCATGAACTCGCGTCCCCAGTTTTTGCATGTCCTGTACGCAGACCTAAGGAGGGACTCTTGTCCCGGCTTCCTTTGCGAATATTGTCTGTGGGTAATGCACGCTGCTGTGTGTAAGTCTCTATCTCCGTTTCTCCATGCTGTGCCTGCAGTCCTTCGCGTGAACGCACCGTGACTCATTTACCCCTTCAACCTACTGGGCGCTCACTCGGGAGGTCCCCAGTTTGGAGCGGTTACACACAGTGCTGCTAAGAGCATCCCAGTTCCCATCGCAGGGTGGACATGCGCACACACTGCTGCTGGGGATACACCTGGGGTGAAGCCACTGGGCTCCGAGGCTCGGGGCTGTTGGGGAGGGACAGTTGCGGCCCAGCCCACAGCCTTCTGCTGCTGTTACCAGGCCCGGGGGTTTAGACGTGGAGGGAGGGCAAGCAGGGCCTGTGAGCAGCAAAGCAGAACACTGTCCCCAGAGGTCAAGGCCCTGCACAGCCCGGGCCTGGGACACCGGACCCCAGTGATTGGTGCCCACGGGAGCTCATGAGATAACTCTCTGGAGCAGGAGCCCCCACACATTGGCTATGGAGCCCCAGACCACAATGGGAGTCAAAGAACATAGGCACCTGCCCCCGCTGGGCCCTCCTGGAAGGGCCTGGGCGTACCTGCCAGCGAAGGGCTCGGGAAGTCTACAGCAAGAAACCCGTTCTTCTACGCAAGGCTCAAGGCTTCCCTGGGCTGTTTGGCCAGAGAACCCTTTCCTGACAGGACACTGAGTATGTCTCGGAACACACTTTGGGAAAGGCTGTTCGGAGTTACCATCTTACAAGTTCATAAGGACCCGCTGGTCCCAAAGCCTGTACCATAAGAAATGTGTCTCCCAGAAGCCACATGGGACCTCCTGGTGATGGGGGCTTGGGGGGATGAGAGCATCTCCTTCCACCCC
>NW_005370558.1:1293463-1326119 GCF_000412655.1 Myotis brandtii | reverse complement strand
GAGAGGGATGGGGAGAGAATGAATGAGAAGGTGAGTACATTGGACCAATGGCAGGGCTGGTGAACACACTACCACATGCCCAGGGGCCCTCTCTCCAATGCAGAAGGCAAGGAACTGAGCCTCTCCGTTCTTCCCCACCCCTCGTCAGTCAAGGCCCAGCCCCAGCCTTCTCTTCCTGTCTGCCAGGCTCAGGGAGTGTCAGGCATCAGCCCCCGGTCCCCTCAGCTTCAGTGTCCTCATCTTCAGAATGGAGAGGGCCACCCTGCCCCCATTCCAGGGCCGTAGTGGGGAGCACGCGAGATGACACTGAGCAGCACTGAAGCATTCTGGGAGAAATCAGGCCTGCGAGGAGCAGGTAGGAGGCACTGGTGGCAGAAGTCTGGTGGCATGTCCTGCTGCCCCCCCACCCCAAGTAAAGGAAGCTCCCCCTCTCCTCCTGGGGTCTCCCTCCTACCGCAGAAAGAGAGAGAGAAGCCTGGGGCTCGCAGGGCCTCTGGAGTCACCCAGGAGGGGCCCAGGTGGAAAACCAGGCAGAGAACAGGAAGCCCCCTGACTCTGCCTAGGGGCACACCACTCACCTCGGTGTGCGCGTACGTGGGTCTGGAAACAGTTGTAATACTTGTACTTCTTGCCACAGATTCCACACTCATAGGACCCTGGAAACAGGCAAGAAAAGGACCGCTCAGCCAGCACCCAATACAGGCAGCCATGAGGCCCCAGTGCCTGCGGGGATGCCTCCGGGGACTGCTAGCTCTGCTCAAGGGGCAGGGCTCAGTCTGTTGGCCATCTTGTCCCCAATAAGCAAAGAGGCAGCAGGGCCCAGCAGAGACATCCTCGAGGCCATGGAAGGGAGAAGTGGTGATCACCAGGGCAGAGGTCTCCTGAGGACGAGAAGGTGGGGAGCAACCCTCAGCTCCACCATTTGCACCCAGCCAGCCCTAGAGAAGCTCAGACACATCTCAGGACACACAAAATGCAGCAGGCAGAACTCCAGAGAGGGGAAGGAGAAAAGGAAAACACGAGTGGGCCAGAGAGGATGGCCCCTCACAATGGGCAGGCCTGTATTTAGCTCAGAGCATCACGCGGCCGCTGCTTACAGATCAAATGCTGAGGAGGAACCAGCCGCTTGGTTCTAGGATGCAACAGGAGCTGGGCCCAGGGCGGGCTGGGGAAAGGGGGCCTGGAGAGGTAAGTCGTGGACGTGTGGGTTTCCAGAGGGTCCCTGGGGCTTGGCCTCAGACCAAATGTCCTCTGAACCAGCGTCTTCCAAGTCGAGTGCAAGTCCCCTGGGAATATGGGAGCACAGGCCGTTGAAAACACTTCCAAATGTTCTTTTCGTAGAAGCAACATGACAGAGCAGTGGCAGCAGGCAGGGGGCCCCCTCCGCTGCTCTCCTTCCTCCTTTCCTCTCACCTTTACCTTCTCCCCACATTATGGGCAAGACAATTCTTTTTTAAAAATATACTTTTATTAATTTCAGAGAGGAAGGGAGAGAGAGAGAGACAGAAACATCAATGATGAGAGAGAATCAATCTTTGATCGGCTGACTCATGCACGCCCCTCACTTGGGATGGAGCCTGCAACCCGGGCAGGTACCCTGACCGGGAATTGAACCGTGACCTCCTGGTTCATAGATCGATGCTCAAGCACTGAGCCACACCAGCTGGGTGACATGACAGCTCTGTCATCCACCCAAATCCACCCTGTGTGTCCTCCATGGGCGGTATCATCCCAGGGCTCCAAGCAAAGGTGAGATCGGAAACATCGGGTATCGGACTTGGGAAGTGGGTCTAGTGACTGGGAACAATTCCTCTTGTGATTCCAGCGCTTTCTAAGTCTTAGCTCTCAACAAAATTGAAGATCTAATGGAGTTGTCAGTGGAGAGACCATTAAAAATAATGTCTGATGAGACGCCCACGTGTCATTTTGGACAGACAACTTGGAGTTAAAGAACTAAGTGACGCTGCTAATACAAACCGCCACCCCTCCCTGCCTCCTGATTTATGTGATGAAGCTTTTAAGCACTCGCACTTACGAAAACCGAAGCACGGGAATTAAGTTTATGCTGAATCCTGTCTCATTCAACATATAAGAAATATTAATTCACAGAAACATGAACCAATTGAAACAGAAAGCCCATCCGTTTTATGAAAAGGTGTATTTTCGATAACATTTTCCTTGTACATTTACGATCGCTCTAAATTTGTTTTTGGCAAATTGTATGCTGATAACAACTCGATCTGGGGAAGAAAATGTTTTAAAATATAGAGCTTTATGATCCCAACATATTTTTTAGAAATTTCAATTTACATACATCTTGTTGTGGGAGATGAGTGTGAAACAGTGATCAATAAAAGACTCTCAAGCATAAAAAATATATTACATTAGGATAAAGTCCTGTGAGGGAAGTGGACTGGAAATATGAGTTCAAGGAGAAAAAGGAAAGATGTAAAATTTCTGACTGTTAAAGATGGGCCTGTTCATAGGTTTCATAAACGGATGATGGCAGATACGAGTAGCAGTGGGGTTTGGGTTATCTTGGCTACATTTAAAAGAGTGGTTCACAGTTTTATTTCAAATGCCACATTTTTACACAATATGCCAGAAATTATACCCTTTGTGATTACGTAAATGTTGGATTAAAATGTTAGATGTCGACACAAAAATGTGAAAGAGAATATAGTTTCTCAAAATTCTTGTAGGAGATACTGAACAAAAAAAGTGTGAAGCCATAGTCCTTTAGATTCTTATCATTCCAGAGGTAACCCCAGATGTGTCTGAGGCTTCGGCTAATCCCACTGGTATCTGTTTTGCATTTTGCCCCCCCCCCCCACTTTTTAATAAGAGATTATTTGAATTTATTTGAGCTACCTGATGACATGCCAAGAAGCAAGATCTCAAGTGCTCCCCTGTCCCCCTTAAAAAACATTTTCATGCCTATTACTTCACTCTACTCCCAGTGAACCTACCGGCAGATTCTACTATACTCACTGATCAACCAAGACAGTATGGCTCAGAGAGGTTGAGGGGTCTGTCCAAGGCCCCATAGCAGGGCACACACTGAGGCTCTTGGCTTAGAGCCTTAGGGCCTTTGCCAATGGGGACCCTCCAACTGGGATCCCCTTCCCACCTTGGACATCCCAATGAACAGTCTTCAGCGGAGACAAGATGCACCTGGGACGGTGCCAAACCCCTCCTTTCTGGGTGGCTCAGCAAAGAGCTGAGTGTTGGTTCTGGCAAGCTCCGGCGCCAAGCCCTGCCAACAGCCTGTTGAAACAGGAAACTAACTATCAGCTGGCACTTGGAAGCAGGACCTGGCACCTTGGCTGCTGGGTTTGTCACAGACCAAACTCATGTGGCCTTGTCTGAATGGCTGTCTGCTCTTCTGCTGCTCCTTCAAAGCTGAGGCCCCTTCCTCTTCTTCTTCTTCTTCCTCCTCCTCCTCCTCCTCCTCCTCCTCCTGCCCTTTTCCCCCAGGCAGCCCTGTGTATGTGTGGAAACACCTCCACTCCTTGGTGCTCACAGTTCGCTGCCTAGAAACATCCTTGCAGGAGCCATTTTCCCAGGTGATGCCTGACTCCCCCTCCTGCACCCCTACAGTGACCCTCTCTGCTGACCCACCTCCAGGGAACTCCCTCCCTCACAGGTCTATATCTGGTTATGGTTCCCATAATCACAAAGTCCTTCCTTTTACTGAGTTGAAATCACCTCCTGGTAACTACCTCAGATTGGCTGGGGCTGCTTGGGATGTGTCTGCTCCATCCCCTTTCACCAAAATACTTACAGATTCTATCATCTCCCCGGCCCACAGCCCCGCTCCCCATACAAACAGCCCTTAGCTCTGCCATGAGGCTCCTCCCTACACTGAGTTAGTTAACTCTCTGGAATAATCTGTTGGCCCACACCCCTCCGCTGAGGAAGAGCCCAGCTGGTCACTTGCTCCCTCCGTGGGCTCCTCAACCACGAGGGAAGCCCTGGACCACCCACCAGGTCTCCAGGCACTGGGGGCTCTCCCTGGGCTCCTTCACGTGGAACCTCTCTGGATGAAGGACCCACAGTCTCACAGCACAGAGAAGAGCACCCACTGCTTGGTGGGACATTCTGACCACCCGATGAGACTGGGCATGCTTCTCTCTCTGAACCAGAAAATGTTCCGTGGGCCAGAGGTCCTGACCGCTGCAAACCCAGCTCGCTTTGTCCTCACCATCTAAGTCAAGGACGGCAAGCGGTTTTCTACTTCGGATTTTTCCATTCTGGCAGACGGGCCGTGACTTCTTGGTATCCTGTGTTAACGAGGATTCCGAGGTGCATCGTTGGGACAGTATGCAGTGATCAACTGGCGATGCCATGGATGCGGAACTGGGGAGTAGCCGTGGTCACCCCTTGTTTATTAGCACCCCTCACAGGGGAGCTCCCGAAACCTCACGTGTGGTCCTGCCATGCCTCGGGGCTGCTGTGCAGACTTCTGCCTGTGGCTTGTCGGGAGGGAACAGGCAGTTGTCAGCTCACTTCCGGTTTTATCCAACAAAGTTGTCACAGTCAGTATTATCCCTGCTCTTCTCCCTAAATAAGGAAGCTCAAGGTCTTGCCCCTAAGCCCCATACCAATGGCCGTGACGTGCTTTCTAAGAGTGAGGGACACCCTTCTCAGCACCAGGGTGGCAGCAGGGAGGTGGCAGCCACCGCTGCAGGCTTGGCAGCCAGCCAGCCTCCCGGGCACTGACGCCCCTTCTGACTCTCCCAGCCTGAGAAGCTGCCAAATGCCACCCACGTGTCCATGACCTGGGCTCATCCATGGGAAATGCCTCGGATAATATCTGTGTCATTGGGAGCACTGTTTGTCTGATGGTTGTTGAAGGGCCAGTGAGGACATGAGGAGGGGGGGTGACAAGGGGGATGGAGCTCTGAGAGAAGGCAAATGCGAGGGTCCCTCGGGGCACGGCACGGGCGATCAAACAGGACCGGCTCTGAGCCCTGAGCATGGCACTCAGGAGGCCCTTGGCTCCCCAGAGCCCCGCTCTCCCCTGCCGACTGACTGGAGAACACGTTAACTCCTTGACGCCTGGTCTCCAGGGCGCAGAAGCACCCCAGCGCCCCCTGGCACAGGCTCATTTAAAGGGATGGCTCTACCCAGCACTCACCCCAGGCGAGACCCCGGGGAGTCTTTCCCTTCCAGAAGTGAGTGGGCGGGGGTGCTGTGAGGTGGAGCGGGGCCTCCACAAAGTGGAAGAAAATGTCAGCGACCTGCTGTGTGACTCAGGGCGGCTCTCTTTCTTTCTGAGGGCCTTCGTTTGCCCTTCTATAAAATGAAGGGGACACGGGTATCAAATCTATAGCATGTGTAGCCCCACCGCCCACGTCCACAGCCATGGCAGACATCAATAATCAATCATGCCACCCTTTAGAAGCTTCAACACAGACTCCACTGAGCCCACTGCAATTACTTGGACTTGGCCCACAAGATAAAATTTACTTGCCATCCTGTGATTAGATGAGTTCAAAAGGCTCAATTCTAACACTGATGTGTGTGTGTGTGTGTGTGTGTGTGTGTGTGTGTGTGTGTTTGTGTATGTTGCTGTTGTTAAATGCTTTTCTTTCCTGGTGCTGAGGCCAAGCCACATTCCTCTGAGCCTGACCCTGGGCAGAAACTACACCCTCAAGGAAGGTGGGACTGGATGGATGCGAGAGGAGCGGCCACGACCAGCAGGGGGCGCCCTGGGTCTGTTTGGTACGGGCTCCATTAAAAAGGTGGTTCCATTTCTAACTTGTCATTGGCTTTTACACCTTTTCACAAGGGTGTGCCAAAAGCAGGTAACTCAGAGATGCTCAAAGTTCCTGAATTCTAGGGAGGCGGTACTGGAAGGAGCGCCAGGGACTGGATCAGTTAGTTTTCAGATGAGAAAACCGAGGCCCCATTAGAACCCTTGTCTTCTGATACTTCATCCACAAGGTTCTTCTCCAACCCATTTCTCTTCTCTCCGTCACACTGGCTTATCTCTTCCACTTGGGGGACAAAAGCAGAAATATTACTATTCCTTCCCCTTGAAGAGGTACTGTTTACTATTAATACCAGTACTAACAATAGCTAACCATTTACTAAGTACAATGTTGAGCATTTTACATAGAACAGTTCTATTGAATCCTTAAATAGCCCAATGAATCTGCAATAGTGAAACCTGAGGCACAGAGAGGTCAAGTAACTTGCCCAAGGTACAACAGCCACTAAGCCACAGAGCCTGGATTCACTCCCAATCAGAGGAGACGAGTTCGTTCTCGCGGCACAACAGCGATTCCCACACCCCTCCAGCAGCCAGGACAGGGAGCATGCCTCATTTAAAAGGAGAGGACACTAAGGCACAGCGAGGCCAAGAGAAACCAGCACGGTGACTGGCATGAGGCCAAGGCCCTGAGGCCTCTCACTGTGCAGGCAGCTGGCTCAGGGAGGGCTCCCCACATTTCCCTAGCATGGCTGCTCCAGGCTTTCCCTGCTGAATCCAGACTGCCAGCTCCATCCCAAGATTCAAATTCAACTACCCTTCTGGGCAGCTCCTGGTGAAGGGCATAAAGAGCTACTGGGTCCAATGAGTCTTAAAACCCCCCCCCCCCCCCATGTGAACAAGGACATGTCCTCTCCTTGGTTAACCAGGTTAACTAACACATCTAGTGGCTAACAGTGCTCAGCCTTGGGGAATGAACACTGACGGATGGAGGCCAGACACAGGCCCTAAAAAGAGTCTTCTCTCATATGGCACTGGGCTAAGTCCCTCAAGCTCTTCACCGATATCTCGGGTTCATCCTCCTTCTGTCACACGCTAGCGTGCATTTCCCGGCCTCCCCGAGGTTGGGCAGGCCACGTCACTAGTTCTGGCCCATGACTGCATGGAGTTAGCACTTCTCACTTCGGGTCGCAGCAGGTTAACTGCCTGTGTGAGTCCCCTTAGAGTTTTCTCTCCCTCTGACACAGGGTGGCAGCATTCCCTACAATGGCGGCTTTTAGCCTACGTCCAGAGCAGAGTGGAGCCCCTAAGCTCACCCACAATGGACATGTAGTGTGACTGAGAAATAAACTTTTGTGGTTTTTAGCTACCAAGATCGCTTTTTTGGCTTTTAGCCTACGTCCAGAGCAGAGTGGAGCCCCTAGCTCAGCCACAATGGACATGTAGTGTGACTGAGAAATACACCTTTGTGGTTTTTAGCTACCAAGATTGCTTTTTCACTTTTGGGATCTTCATTTCTGTGGCATAACCTCGCCCCATCCTGACAGTTTCAGCACCAATGTCAGCCCTGCTTCCTAGACCCTAGGACTTTGCTAGGAGAGCATAGGGACGTAGACCTGACAGGTCCTGGAGCTCCACTTCCAAGAGTTCCTCACCTTGTGGCAGATGAGCATGGACCGGGCACCTCTAATGAGAAGTGCCCCAGTGAGAGACAGGGTAGAAACACACCACTTCTGACCAGAAGAAATCAAGGAAGGCTTCTGGGAGGAGGTGGCAATATAGTTGGCCTTGAAGGATGGGTTGGATTGGGGCATGAGGAAATGGCCAAAGGCATTCCGGAACAGCAAGGGGAAAGGGCAGGAAATGCTGCAGAACAGACTGCACTGGAGTGAAAGGTCCGGAAAGATCAGAAATAAGAAATGAGGCTCAAAGGCTCAGGTTATGGAGATTCTTGGTGCTATCCCCTAGACACAGTGGGGAATCCCAAGTTTAGAATCAGGGCATGACATGCTCAGTGTCCTGCTTTGGCCAAGGCCCCTGGCAGCCAGAAAGGAGAGCAGGTGAATGCAGGGAGACACAAAGGCATGGTTGTTAGTGGGATGCCACAATGACCCAGGTGGGGCTGATGGTGGCCGCAACCAACAAAGGAACAGGTGGAATAGGGAGCTCCAGGCTCATTCCCAAGGTTGGAAAGATAAGGCAACAGGACTTGAGCCAAACTTGGGAAACAGATACAGGGGAAGTTCCCCACCTTGGACGTGAGCCTAGAAGTCAGGAATGAGTTAGAGCTGGACCAGGAAGGACCGGCAGAGGAGAGGGAGATGGCAGAACTTCTTAAGAACTTCTAAGAACACACTGAACGCGGGAAGCAAGCAGGAAGGCACCAGTTAGAGCTGGACCAGGAAGGACCGGCAGAGGAGAGGAGATGGCAGAAGTTCTTAAGAACTTCTAAGAACACACTGAATGCGGGAAGCGAGCAGGAAGGCACTCCGAAACAGACCAGGCGAGGCCTCGATGCCAGGCCGGGGCATGTGGACTTTATCTTACAGACTTAGGTTTGCAAACTTCTGGCCCATGGAATGACTCTGACCCACAGACATGTTTTGTTTGGAACATTTAGTTGCCAACATTTAAAGCCAAAGGAATTCACATGAAAATTCTCACTTCTGGCATGCGGTACGCCCAGAGAGCTGGCCACACTGAGCCTGTCTCCCCACCAATTACAGTCGGCAGCAGCTGAGGAGCGAGCCCCCTCTGCACGCGGGGTGTGGGCGCTCCAGCTGGACTCGGTCCCCACCACCTGCCTGCCTGGCTCATCCCTCCTTGTGCTAAATAAACATATCTGCGAGGCCTCAGAGAACCTGGCAGGAACCAGGCAGCCTGAGGGGTATCCCCTGGCTCAGGCTGGGAAGCGAGGGGAGCGACGATTTCTAAGAAGCTTGTTTCCACAGAGCTCCTCTGAGCCAGGCCCAGATCAGAAGAGGCAGGGGTAGAAGGTACCAGTCCGTCCCCCATCCGGTCCTGACTGAGCATCTGCTCTGAGCAGGACCTGCACTGGGAGCTGCCCCGGGAGCCTCCAGTCCAGCAGAGGAGGTGGAAATACCGACAGGCATTTGGGACACCAGGCAACGCAGGCTGCGCTAGACCCCCCTGGGGCATGGGAGCCCCGCGCATGAGGGACTCACTGGTCTGCAGAATGTTCCAGGCATTTGACTTAAAGTCTCAAAGGATGCGTGGTGTTTTGTCACGTCAGGTGGAGAGAGGAGAGCTCTGGACTAGAGCTGTGCTGGCAGAGAGAAGTCTAAGGAGACCAGTTCTTGCCCCGAGGGCAGAGGGCAGCCACCATAGGCTCTCGACCAGGAGGGGCAGAGATCTGGGGCCTTCACTGCCCAGGACTCTGGGCTCAGCCCCAACCCCCTCAGGGCAAGCACTCACCGAGGGTCTGCTGGTTGCGGACGCCGCCGATCACCACGCAGATCTCGGCGGGCACGTCGCCGGTCCCATCCTTGCTGACAGCCTTGCTCTCCTCCTTGGCCTCGCCCTGCCAGATCACCTCCTGGATGTAGTCGTCAGGCACCTCTGTCTTCACCTTCACCTCCGTCATCGTTCCCTGCTCGGCGCTCAGCGAGGCCTCGGCCGGCACGGGCTCCGGCCCCTCCACCTTGGCGCTCTTCTGGCTGCGCTTCAAGCGCTCCCTGGGGAAGAAGAGAGTCTGTTCAGAGTGGACCCCATGCCCACCCCCAGGCCCACCTGGGGGCCCACCAGCCCAGGGGGCGGCACAATCTTTAGCTACAGACCCACCTGTCACGTGAACCTCTCCTTGAAGCACATGGCCATGGCTGCCCCTGAGGGTCCTTCGGGGAACCCTGGGGCTCCCAGGAACACAGTTTGAAAATACTGGGCTAGCCTGGCTCCACCACCACCCATTTTACAGATGGGGAAGCTGGGGTCTAAAGAGGTCTACCTGTGCCCAGGAACTCCTGAAACTGGCTCTGGCTGATGGAAATAACTTCTCAAGCTTCACATAAATTAGCTGAGAATCTTGGCAAAACGCAGATTCCGGTTCAGCAGGTCGGGGTTTGGCCTGAGATTCTATGTTTCTAACCAGCACCCCACCCCGACACTGGCGCTGCTAATTCTCCTTCGCACAAGGAGCCGCAAGCATGTACGTGGTTCGATGTGCGAAGTGTCTGGTGCTGTTCTCTTCGCTCCTTGGCAGGAGGCCTAGAGGCCTCATCCAAGCTCTTCCCTCTCCAGTGTCACAGACGGAGAAACTAGAAGCCAGAGAGGCTCACTCGGTTGAGATGTCCTGGAGCCAACACTTGGCGCCCAACACACTGGCCTCTAAGTGGCTCTTCAAATATCAGAAAACATCCTCCAGGTAAGAGCTCAGTACTGAGGCGGGCAGGCCAGGTGGACACAGGGGCCTGGAGCAGAGCTGTGACTGGCCCTGGGCTACACACAAGACTGGTGGCAGTTCACAGCATGAAGCCCGGTCCCTACTATTCACTCCTGAACGGTGTTATCATAAGGACTCGCTCATGCTCCTGGCAGGAGACTGTCACCACTGCTCCTGCTTCTGAGGTGGGGAAGCTAAGATGTGCAGAAACTGGGAAATCGAGTCAGATTCCAGGCCCGGGGCTGCTGCCCTGGCCACGCCCAGCCTCCTCCACTGCTCCAGAGAAGCATCTGCAGGGCCATCTTCAAGGCCCAGACTCCAGGCCGCTCGGGCAAGACCCCCTGGCATACCAACTGGGAAGCAGGGACCCAGGTTCTGATCCAGGACCCACAGTGGCCTTGTTGTGTGACTTTGGACAAGACCCTTCTCCTCTCTGGGCTCTAGCTTCACCTATCACAACAGCATGGGTTTTATCACATCTCTGTCCCTCCCAGCTCTGTCCAGGGTGAAGAAAGTGAGCCGAGAGAGAGAGAGAGATAGACAGAGAGAGAGAGAGAGAGAGAGAGAGAGAGATAGACAGAGAGAGAGAGAGAGAGAGAGAGAGAGAGAGCGCCCCAAACTAACAAGGGGGCAGAGAAAGGCCATTGGAGGTGCTATACACTAAATTGTGTCCTCAACCCCCCAAATCACATGGTGAAGTCCTAATCCCCAGTGTGACTGTATCTGGAGAGAGGATTTCGACAAGGTAATTAAGGTTAAATAAGGCCATAAGGGTGAGGCCCTATGATAGGACTGTGGCCTCAGGATAGAGACAGAGGGACTCCTCTTTCTCTGACTCTGCCCCCACGGTGTGAGGACACAGAGAAGGTGGAAATAAGGCCATAAGGGTGAGGCCCTATGATAGGACTGCGGCCTCAGAAGGAGAGAGACAGAGGGGCCCCTCTTTCTCTGACTCTGTCCCCACTATGTGAGGACACAGAGAAGGTGCAAGCTAGGAAGAGGGTCCTCACCAGCACCCAACCCTGCTGGCCCCCGATCTCAGACTTCCAGCGTCCAGAACTGGGAGAAGGCGTCCAGCCTATGGTACTTCGTTATGGCAGCCTGAGTGGACTAATACAGGAGGCCAGGACTCAGACGAACCGGATAGGAATGAAAAGGTAGGCAGAGGGGACACCAGCCACTGGCAAGAGCTATGGAGTCAGTCACTTCCGGTGTGACTTGAGCCAGCTACCGAACCTCTGAGTTTCAGTTTTCACATCTGCAAAATGGAGCTAACATGGTTCTCACATGGGTTTCAATCAACCAAGGCTTGAAAAACATGAGCACAGTGCCTGGCCTGCAACCACTCTCAAGACACGGCCACCATTACTATTATCAATAATGGCAAACTGTTAGCACATCTTTGGTACCCGGTGGGCCCAGTGACGCCTCCTAGTGTGCCTGGTACATCACGGCCAGACACTGTCTGACCTCATGCCCTTCTCCTCGGTGGGAAATGTAAAACTAGATGATTCAATCCTCTCAGCATTCATTTCCTTTATTGATTTAAGAAACATTTCAATAAAGTGTCCTATGTACCAGGCACTGTTCTAACACACGGACTCCTCTTACCCTCAGTAACAGCCTGTGAGGTCAGTCCTGGTATTATCTCCATTTTACAGATGAGGAAACTGAGGCACAAGGTGAAATAACTTGTCCAAAGTCACATGGGCACAAAGAAGCGGAACCAAGAATTGACGCAGGCATCCTGGCTCTCACTGCAACATGCTTAGACTGGGAGAGGAACCGCCAGAGGGAGCCTGCCCACTGGCATCGTGCAGCCCCCATGTCACCATTCTTGCCCTTCAGCATTCGAACAGAGTCAGGCTAAGGTCCTAGTGAGTGAGCAGGAAGGCGGGAGGCTCCTGGCTTTTTGGCTGCTGCTGCCTCCCCAGATATCTTGAGCTACAGCCCCCCTGCTAAGGTCCAGAGCCCCGCCACCCCTTTGGGAGGGCATCATGCTTATTCCATCCCCCCGCAAAAAGCCTGAGTTCAGGGAGTCCCAGGAGCATAACCAGGACCAACAGGTCTGAGAAGTTACAAGGGACAGCTATGGTCTAGGAGGGAGAATATTCCTGCAGGCCAGCTAGCCAGCCAAACGAGGGGCATGCTTAGGGTGGGGAGCTCCCTGGCCCTGAGGCACTGGAGCAGAAGCTAGCTCAAGGCCTGGCAGGATGGGATGTGATGACCTGAGATGGAACGAGCATCAGGGTTTGAAGTCGAATCAGCTGGGGGCCAAATTTCGGCACTGCCCCTCCCAAGCAGTGGGTTTCTGCATGAGTGACTTCACACACACTCATCCCCACCCCAAGCCTCAGTCTTCACAGCCATATAATGGGTAAACACAGCACCCACCCCTCAGCGCTGTGATGCAGAGAGGACAAGGCAATATCTGCATGGGCCTGGGACAGTGCCCCAGGGGAGATGTTCTATGGGTATCTACTGTCTTGGGGGAGGGGAGTATGCACAGGATGCGGGGAAGGGTCTTACATGGCATAGACTGTAGTGAAGGGGCCGGGGAGGTAGACAGACAGGAGTTCAAATCCCAACTCTATCGCTTCCTGCCTGGTGACGCTGAGCGAGCCCCCGACCCTCTCTGAGCCTGTTTGCATATCCATGAAGCAGGGCCCCCACACCTACTCAAAAGGCCTTGTGAGGATCAACTGCAAAAATGTAAATCCAGGACCTTGTCTAAATCAACTCATAGAGATGATCATGCTGGTGGGAACTGGTGAAAGAAGTGGCTGAAATCCCCATTCCCTAGCTGAGACCACGTGGGCGCTCATGGTCAGCCAATCCTGCCCGCTCTGAGGCTGGAAGCCAGGGTCTGTCTCACCCTTGATGCCAATCCAGCAAGAACACAGCCCATAGGTCAGGGGGTGGGTGGGGGTGCTGGGCAGGCAGCTGAGGTCTCTCCCTGGCTTGGCCCTCGCTGGTCCCAACCCTGGCCGCCCCGAGCACAGCTTCCCCAGAGCAGCAAAGAGGCCCGCTGGAGCGGGTGTCCAACCTGCCAGTGTTCCCCACAGCGGAGGTCATGGGAAGGGCAGGGCAGGGAAGGGCAGGGCACAGACTGGGCCCCCTTACCTCAGCCCTTCCTTCACTGGCAGTTTGGAAGCTCAGCCTGAGTCCTGTGAGCACTTGATTGTGCCATCTGAACGGACTCCGTGTCCCTTTCTGCTCTCCAGGACCTCACTAGCATCATGACGTCCTGCTGAGAGGGAGGAGCTGTTGGGAGTCAGAAAGGCCGGGCATCCATACACCCGGTGACCTCGGGCAAAGGGTTCCCTTCTCTGGGCCTCAGTTTCCTTCTCTATTAAAGGGGGACCACAATCCTTGCCAGGACGGGGGCAGATGAGCCAGGGGGCTGGCAGAGAGGTTTCCATGGATGGCAGCTGTCATTACGAGGATGACATCCCCACCTCCGGGAGCCTGCCCTGCTCACTGGAGATGCAGTTAGAACCTCTCTCTGAATGTCCCCTCCGCCCTGCACAGGCGATTCTTGCACTTTACACTGGGAGCCACGTGAGCCATCCTCTCACCCACAGGCACCGTGGCACACAACATACGCTCCCTTACATGTGACACCCCTGAGGCCTTGCTGTGCGGAGGACACGGCTTCATGCTTCAGATTTACAAGCCCAAATGTTGCTTTTCTCGGCTGCTTTGCATTTAATTAGGCGTCCTCATAACAACGGAATCGCAGGAGTACTTACATCACTTTGAATTAGTGGCGCAGCTCCTTCTAACTTCTGCAAAAATTTTTTTTTCTCATCTATCATTTTTTAAAATAGAGCTCATTATTTTAATTATATCCATTTAAATGTACAGTGGAGCCCTTGGATATTCTCAGCACGAATCATTAGGTATATTAGTGAAAAGCACTCGGAATCCATCTACACGCTGACACTCCACAATCTATTCTATTTGTGTCTCTGTAAAACAGATTTATATATAGATAACTACAAAATAGTTGCTCAAGATATGCCATGAATTTTATATTTAGCCCGAGTCACACTTCAACATAGAATCTAAAGCCGGGCACCGAGAGGCTATTTCTCAGCAAGTACATAGCGTCTGCGGTCGCTGGCTACTCCTCATGCCAGAATGCTGGGACAGAAGCCAGACCAAGCGGGTTCTTGCCCAAGGAATTCCCTAAGAGCCCTCGCCTTTCACTAAGGTGATGGTTCTCAAAGTGTGTTCCTTAAAGGCCTAGGGGTTCCATAGCAGTGGCCCCCAAAGCACTCATGAAGTCTGAATGAGGAGGGTGGTATTAAACGGGGCTCCAAGACCCCTCTCTCTCTGATATGCATAGCTTGGTCTAATGTATACATATTTGGCTTCTTTCTCCCTGTAGAGGGGTAAATGGTGTCCCTGCCCCCGCCCCCAAATATATGCCCACATCCTAATCCCTAGAACCTATGAATGAGACTTTATTTAGAAGAAAAGGTTCTTTGTAGATGTAAATAATTGAGGATTTTGAGATGAGATCATTCTGGATTATCTGGGTGGGCCCTAAGGTAATGAGAAATCCTTAAAGCAGGGGTGGGAGCATCTAGCCCGCTGGCCACATAAGGCCCACGAAATCATTGGGTCTGGCCCTGCCAACGCATTAGGGGTGAGTTAATTAAATGTTTGACCAAATATAGCAGGTTATTTTTTAAAATATATTTTTATTGATTTCAGAGAGGAAGGGAGAGGGAGGGAGAGAGATAGGAACATCAACAATGGGAGAGAATCATTGATCGGCTGCCTCCTGCACACCCCCACACTGGGGATCGAACCTACAATCTGGGCATGTGCTCTGATCAGGAGTCGAACTGTGACCTACTGGTTCATAGGTCGATGCTCAACCACTGAGCCACGCCGCCCAGCACAGGGTAATTTTTAAGTTGATAATTTTGTATGGTCCTCGAATGATGTTATACATATTCAAATGGCCCTTGGCAGAAGAAAGGTTCCCCACCCTGCCTTAAAGGGACACACAGGAGAGTGGACAGACACAGATGATAGACACAGAGAAGGGGGCGGCGGCAGCATGGCCACAGGGAGGGATGGGAGTGATGCAGCTCTAAGTCAAGGAATGCCACAGCCACCAGAGGCTGGAAGAGGCAAAGAGAAGATTCTCCCCGAAGCCCGGAGACCTGTGACCCTGCCGACACCTTGCTTTTGGACGTCGGGCCTCCAGAACTGTGAGAGAACGAACTTCTGCTGGTTTAAGCCACCCAGTTGGTGGTAATTTGTCACAGCAGGAAACTGATACACTACCTCCGACTACATTCGAAGAAATAGCTCCAAGTGGTTAAGTTTGTAAACCACTGCCCTCCACGAACCTCAGTTTCCTTTTGCTTCGCTCCTACTCGTCCCTGTTACTGCATCTGGCCAGTCCAATGTACCCAGAGAGCCTGCCTGGGGAGGTTGCAGAGCAACTCCCTTCCTCTGGGTGTTACCAGATGGCCCTCCAAGTGCTTAGACCCACCCCATCCTATCCGGCGCTCACAAGAGCCCTGTGGTCCAGAGGGAGACGCCGCAGCACAGAACAGCCCTCTTCACATCCACGTGCTCCTTGTGCACAGGCCTGGTGCACAGCAGGGACGCCATCCACACCGGGAGCAAATGGCATGCCTGAGGTCTCACAACTTCCAGGGATGAGTTTGTTCTGGAAACAATTCTTCCAGCTCCAGGAGGGAACCGGTCCCACAAAACTCTGCAGCCAGAGACAATGCAACCAAATAACAAATCAGTAGATTTGAGGCCCGAGGACAATCGTCATTTCTGGACATGTTGGAGGAAGAGTCTCAGGAGTCAGACAACTTCGTTCCTGGGTACAATGCCCACATCTCTCCACCAAAAATGCTCATGCCTGCTGCACTCAGCTTTCTCATCTGCACACTGAGTGGGCTGGATCTCTATGCAGCAGGTGCGCCTGTCTCCTGGCACAGGATGGGGAGCAGTGCATCCATTGCACCCCAAGACTCAGCCTGAGGATGCCCCACCCCCTCCAAAGGCTACTGCTACTTTACCCACCTGAAACAATGTAGAGGGGGAAATCTCTAATCACAGTGTGTAAATAATGACTCGGTTAACTCCCTCTAGAATACAACTTCATTAAAGACTCCAGTCATTAGGAATGAGGGTTAACTGGCCTCACGCTGTGCTTAAGCACACTCTCCAGGAACGCATGGCTGCGTGGGGTGTTCAATGAATGAACGCACATCCAACCACGGCTGCGGGGGCTGTGTTTACCCTGCTGCAGGGGCTGACCCCTGGCCAATGCTCCCACTCTACCCATCGGCCCACCACCCAAGGATCTGAGTGCAAATGACTATCTATTTGTAGATGTCGGTGAACCCCCTCCTTGGCAATGCTTCCTAAGTCCGATGAGGTTGTTGCCTGCCCCCGTCTCCCAGAGCTGTTCTTCCTTCCCAAGACTTCCTGGGACGGCCATGCTCCTCAATCCAATGGTCCCTTCTCACTTCTCACTGAACCCGTCCTTTGACGAGAGCCCCCCTCTCTCCTCCGTCCAACTCTTTCCCTACTTGTTTCTGTGCTTGCCGGTGGGCCTCTCACCTGCTGGCCCCTCCTGTGCCTTCTGCTGATTCCTCTTCACCAGCCCACTGTTATACCTCAACATGCCCCAAGGACCCGTTCTGGAGCCTCTTCTATTTTTAGCCACACTCACTCCCTAAGTCACTTCGTCCAGATTCCTGCTTTTAAATATTAACTATGTGAAGATGAATCACAAACTGTATCTCCAGCTTGGACCTGCCCCCTGACCTCCACACCTGCATCACCAACTGCCTAACCGGCACCCACACGTAACAGGTCCAAACTGAGCCACGGCCCTCCCCCAAGTCGACAAATAGTTCTGCTGACTCCTACCCCCGTGCTCTCCCCACTGACCCCTGAGTCTAAGACACCCCCAGCGAATAGCTGTAATCTTCCCCATTCCCTTTACTAACAATTCCATCCTTCCGGCTCCTCAGGTGCAGACCTTGGAATGATCCTTGCCTTGAATTTACCAGCAAATCCTATAAACTCCACCTTCAAAATATGTCCAGAACCTGAGCACGCCTTACTCCCCACGGCCACCACTCTCGTCCAAGCCGCCTTCCTTCCTTCCTCCTGTCTTGTTGTAATAACCTCATAGCCAATCTCTCTGCTCCTACCCGGGCCTGACGCTTCCAAATCCATGTTCAACACAGCAGGCAGAGCGATCCTATGAAAACAAACCAGGTTGTGTCACTCTTCGGCTCACAGTCCATTTGTGGTTCTGCATCTCACGCAGAGTAACAGGCACAGTCCTCACCTGACCCTCAGGGCTCTGTGACGTGCCCCACGTGCCCGCTGACCTCGTCTGCTAACACCGCCGCGCGCCCCCCCTTCCTCCTCACTGGCCACACCATCTCCATGCTGCTCCATGCTGTGCTGTCCACTGTCCCCTGAGCTCCTGCCTCGCTCTGCACCTGCTCTTTCCTCTGTCTGGGATGTTCTCCGCCTCCCCAGGTGCCTCCATGGCTCGAGCTCTCCATTCCTTCAGGTCTGTTATTCAAACATCCCAGCGCCAGTGGAGATGTGCAGGCTGCCGATGCAGGGCCTCCAACGCTCCAATCCCTTCCCTGCCTGATGCGTTCTGCTTAGTATTTGCCCTGTTTACCTAACGTTCCTGTTACCGCTCATCCTCTTCACTGTCTGTCACCCCAACTGGAACATGAGCTAGAAGAGGGCGGGGACTTCGTCTTGTCAGTTCACGGTCACATGTCAGCACCTACAGCAGTGCCTGGCATGTGGGAAGTGATCAGTAAGCACCCTGTTCATTTAAGGACCCAAGGCACGTGCCCTGGAAAGGTCAACGCCAGTGCAGCCTCCGGGGCGTCTCCCTCCAACATCGCCCGCCAAATGTCAACGGTTTAACTGCTCAGAACTGAAGGCAGCCATGTCCCACCCACCTTCCCTCGTGGAACACGGGTCGGAGATGTTCCCCAGGAGCCAACGGAAAAAGTGATGCTTATTCCTGAAGTATCAAAGTCCTATTTATTTCCTTCCCAATGGAAATTCCCGCCAATGCAGCACACTCTTTCTCCTTCCTGAAACGCCAGTAGCCTGGGAACACTCTGACACCAGCTTTCCCCCCTCCAGCTTCATTGAGATATTATTGACACATGACACATGTACGTATAAACTGTACCATGTGATGATCTGATACTGCACAGTGACACCAATTCCTGAGGGTGCAGGGTCGCCGTTCTATCATCAATCGGCAGACCTGGGTCCTCAGGGCACGGGGTGGGGTGCTGAGGTCTCGGGGGGCCTGCGTCTCACATAAGGGGTTCCAGGAATGCCCCTCTGCTTCAGACAGGCTCCTGCCTCCAATGTGCCCACTACTTCCACCTGGCTCTCAGAGACTTCCAGAGGCAAGGGCCCCCACCCCAGGGCCTGGCCCCTGGCTGACGTCTGTTAACATCTGCTGAATGATACGAACAGAAAAAAGCCCGATGTAAATACGCCAGCACACAGGGTGAGAGGTGCTGCTGGTGATGGTGGCGATGATGGCCCAAAGGACGCAATCAAGAACAAGGGCAGCTGAGATGTACTGCGTGGCCATGGTGCCCAGGCAGGGCGCCTCACTCCACAACGCCTCCCAGGGTAGGCAGTTTTGTTTTCAGATAAGAAAACCTAGGATCAGAGACGCAGAGTGACTTTTCCTGATCGCACAGCCTTCTAGTGACAAAAGCGCGATTCAACTCCAGCTCTTGGGCTTTTGATCGTTTGGATGATTTCTGTTTTCTCTTCTCAACAACTTGTTGAATGAACAGATAAATTAACAAATGACCAGAAGCTCCCAGAGGTGGGGAACCTCTTCCCGAGGCCCCTCTGGCACCGTTCGTATCCTGACAGAATGGAGCACATGCTCGAAGCTGAAATTCAGGGACCCATCTCTGCCACAGAAGACAGCACTTGGCACAGCTGTGTTCACTGCTGACCTCCAACTCTCCTTGACGTGTTTGAAAATGGCCGCTGTGCCCACACAACCTTTGGCTAGAAAGAGGCTCCTGTCTTTAGCCGCAAGGACAGAAATCACAATGGGGAGAAAGGGCGAAACGTCCGTCCACTATCCTGGAAGGACAGACAGAGGGAACCTACAGCAAAACCCCGGCTTCCACAGACCCTGGTAATGAGGCCTGGTCTGTAGTTACTATTCCTCCCATGTTTCAAATCTGCACGCCACCACACAGGCCTTAATAACCCTCGGAATTATCTGCACCTCCATTTCTGTCACGTATCACTGATATATTTTAATAAATAGTCAAGTAGAAGAGATGAGAATAATAGATTAAAACTATTAACCTATTTAACAACTCTTAACAGTCTAGAAATTCAAAACAGCCTACAATGCATAAATATACCATTAGCTTGAGATC
This sequence comes from Myotis brandtii, assembly GCF_000412655.1. Taxonomy (NCBI): domain Eukaryota; kingdom Metazoa; phylum Chordata; class Mammalia; order Chiroptera; family Vespertilionidae; genus Myotis; species Myotis brandtii. Next base: position 1,306,546 of record NW_005370558.1, on the reverse strand, counting down.
AGTCTTAGGCACTTAATTGTCTCCATGTTGGTGTCAGTCAGCCACAACGCTGGGCGACACTGCAGCTCGGAAAGACAGCGTGAGGATTTAAATATGAAGAGTTAATTCCCTGGTTAATGTAAGCCTAACATAGGGAAAAGCAGGAGTCTTGAGCAACGCTGGGTAAAGCTGGAAATTTCTTTCCCGGGTGTCCTGGTACATGGAAGGCTGGCCCAGGTCACTGAAATGTTAACAGCGTCTTCGACGAAAGCACAGCCTTCGTTCGTCTCCCAGTGGGTCAGCTTGGAAGGCTGGCCCAGGTCACTGAAATGTTAACAGCGTTCGTTCGTCTCCCAGTGGGTCGGCCGGCAGTGGCACAACTCAGATCCGTCGGGACCCTGCAGACTCAAGAATTCTCGCCCAGGTGGGACCCACTCACTCACAGGTCATGGGGGGCCCATGCCCACGGTTCTGCATCTTCTGGGGCACCCATGGGTCCGAAGCAGACCCCAGAAGGCAGGTAACTCAGTCAGTGAAGAGTGAGGCAGTCCCTAAGCTGGTCCTCACGCTGGATGATGTACACACACTCCCTCTCCACCAACGTTATTTCCTGCCGAGGCTGTGACTTAGCTCCCATCCCTTCCTTGTACAACTCCTCTGGCCACTTTCTCCTTGGAATGAAAGGTCCTACCCAACAGGACCATTTCCTCTCCAACATGCTGCCCACACTAACAAGTGATGCCTGGAGCTGTCCAGCGGCCATCTCTCCAATGGCAGTGCCCACACACCCCGCCCTGGCATTACATCTGGCCTCTCCCCTCCACGCTCCACCCGCCAGTCCCGGAGGCCAGCTGATGACATACTGAGGTTTGTAATACACAGCAGCTCTGTCCACACACTCTAGTGGGAGGACCCAGCCTGGTCCCTCACTGCCCAGAGGCACCCCGCCCCCTGACACACAAATGAGACTCCTAACTACATAGTCCAGGTCCTCCCAAAGTACCGGGATAACTAGATGCATGGACCACTGCCAAGCTCCCTAACCTGCCCACCCCGCCCTCTCCTCGTGTGTAAGCCAGGGATGTGAACACTAACCACTAAGGGTTGTGTAGAAGATTAAAGCACAGAGATGCCCAGCATGGCACCACACACATAGTAGGACTCAAATAATGTTCGTTTTTTTTCCCTCCCATCTTTACCAAGATCTTGCCAGACAAAATATGAAAAGTTTGGTGAAACTATGAAAAAGATGAGCTTGTAGGCCATGGATGGCGTATTCATGAATGCGTGTAGGAGGGGTTTTTAGGCTCGATCAAAACAAAAGGAGCTGCGATGAAGAGGAGAGCCAAGCCACTCCCTACCGGAGGGGAAGGCGGGGGTGATCAAGGTGGCCTTGGCATACACTGGCATTCCTAACCATCATCTGTTGCGTGGGACCTGGAGGAAGCTGAAGCCGAGGGTGAGGATGTTTCTCCTCCGCTGGCGGAGCCAGACAGACGATGAGGTTCTGGAAATTTTCCGGGTTGCTTTCTCAGATCAAGGGCCTTTGTCATTAAGGACCTCAAGAAGTGGGATCATCCTAGTGACCGTTCCCAAGCCTGCGCTTCTTCAGGACAAGGCAGGACTTCCGGACGCTCTGAACTGATAGTCACAGCTTCACCGGAAGTTTCTTCACTTGCTCAAAGGGCCCAAGGGGGAGATCCGAGCTGGGCGGGGGCACCGCGCAGAGGCTCCCTCGAGGCCCGTCACTTCACTCTGCAGGACCACCCCAAGTTCGAGAGCCACAGGCCATCTGGCAGAAATGATTCCCTGATTCTGATGTGCCTACGTGAGTGGCATTTCTGTGGCTGTCTCCACAGAGCAAACCTAAGAATGTCTCTGAATTTTCAGAATCTGCCCTATTTGCAGAGTCTTGGTTTAACAGTAACTGATAAAGCGCAGTGAACTCTGCGCACCAAAGAAAGCAACGGGCTCCCTCTCCTTTTCACACTTGGGAATTTAACGTTCCAAGCCAGCCTGCAGTTTTTATGATATTTGTGGTCCAACTCTGCCCGAAGTTTGCCCAAAGATTTCCAGAATACACATTTCTAGAAATTAAATAAGCTCCATTAACAGGCGTATACACCTAAAGTCAAGATGGGAGACGCAGCCTAAAATACACCCCGAGTCCTCAAGTGATTCATTCTGTTAACACCACACTGGTCAATGATGAGCATCGGGCCCACTGTTTCTGTGCAATTTTATGCAAATGAAGATAGTTTAGGGCTACTTTTATTTTACGGCTGAAATCCAAAATGCTAAACAACAAGAATATGTTATTCAAAAAATAATGATGCAGCCACACGCATGTGGTTATCAAATTAAATGGTCCACCAGTGAAAAATCTTGGCTAAAAAGGACAAGACTCAGCCTAGCCCAAAGCCATTTGACTATTTGGGTAACGTTGGACAAGTCTATTTCTCAATTCCCTCCAAGGAAGAGGGATGCCAATCATTGCCTCAGAGGGCCTCTGGGAGGATCGAATGAGCTGTGTATAAACTACATAACACAGTAGCTGGATCATGGTAGGCCCTCAGCAAATACAAGCTCCATCTCAACCTGCACCCCCCATCCTGCCCTCTCTCCAATGTCTAGGCTCTACATGAAATCAACTGCCAGCCCACTGTTACCTTTTCTTAGGAGTGGAAGCTAGCATGGTGGAGATGTGGTGATAAAACAAGCATTTACTGAACATCTACCATGGGCCAGACATGGTGCTAAGGTATATATCTCATTATCACACTTAATAATAACAACATTAAATTATTATTAACATTATTACCAATGACAACACTATCAGGGAGGTACTAATATAACCCCCATTTTAACAACGGGGAAACTGAGGACAGGTAACTAGCCCAAGGTCACATATCCAGGAGGCGGGCAGTGCCAGGATCTGAACCCAGGCAGTCTGGGCTCTTCAACACTGAGCTAAGCTGCCTGGCCCTGAGCGGGGCTGGAGAGAGGTCAAGGACGATGGATGCCTGGCAGGCCAGGCATGGAGAGTGGGAGCCACAGGGTTGACGGCTGTTCCACACCCTCCCAGGCCCAAGCGGGAGGCTGTGCGCTCTGGATGCAGGACTCACACAACCCAGCTTTGCAAAACGGCATTCCTTAGTCCTGACTAAAATAACCTTTTAGAAACTCACCTGCAAGCCTACCTTCTAAGGTCCTGAACATTAGCAACACTTCTTACAACATCCTGTCTCCTGCCATGTACTCTCCTCCTGGCAGCCAGAATGATCCTTTTAAAAACCGAATTGATGCCACTCTTCTGTCCAAAATCCCCAGTGGTTCCCCACCTCCAAGGCCCTAAAGAGCCACATCAGCCTCCTTGCTGTTGCTCCAATATGATACACAAATTCCTGCCCCAGGGCCCTGCACCTACGATTCCCCCACCTACTATTCTCTCTGCCTGAAATGTGCTTCTCTCATGATTGCTTGGCTCAGTCCCTCATCTCCTTCAGATCCTTGTTCAAATGCCACCTTCCTGGGGATGCAATACTTCCCTCTGGTTCACTAATCCCCTTCCCTGCTTTCCCCCATAGCACCTTTTACCACCTGACATACCACATAGTTTATGCATTTATTATGTCTCTCCCACTTCCACTAGAACATCAACTCCATAAGGCCAGGGTTGCTGTCTGCTGTTCATTACTATATATCCAGCACTGGGTCATAGGTCAGACTCTGGCATTTAGCAGGTGTTCCGTAAGCATTTGTGGAATGAATGACCGAGAATGATTTTTCACCTTCCCCCCACCCCAACAATCTCCCTGTCTACTCAGTCCTGATCACTTGGTTAGGCAGAGAACACGTGAGTCCCTTAACCTCTTCCACCCCTGGCTTCCTTATCTCCAAATGAGAGCGCTGGAGTAGGTGATCTGCAGAGTCCTTCCACGCCTGAAAACCTTCAACTGACAACAAAAGGCAACAATTCTTCACCACAGCAAGCCCGTGGCTTCATTTACTTGATTGTAAAAACCACATTTCCTTTAGTATTTTCCACAGCCAAGGCCCCGCAGCCCCCATGCCCCCAGAATAAGTGAGGTTTGGCTGAGCTGTGCTCTGTGACTTGTAACCTGCACACCAGGTCAGCATTAACCTCAAGTGCTGGGATCACTGGTCTTGTAAAATCGACCCAGGTTGGGTTACAAGGAAATAAACCAAACCACATTCGGTTGTCTCTTAGGATCAGAAACACCATCTCTCCTTGTCCCCCTCAATTTCACACTAATTCCTGAGCAGCCCATGCTGTTGGTTTTGGGGTTTAGCCAGAGGCCCTCTGGAGAAGTAACAAAATGGGGTGTTCTGGGCCAAAAGGAAGGTGCTGGGAGGAAAGTAGACCCTGGTGTGTAAGAGAGCGTGTTGTGGCACAGCTGGGAGCTCAGGGGAAGCCCATGTCAGAGGGTCGCGGGTCCTTCAAGGCCATTCCATCTAGCCTACCTCTGACCCCAGGGAGCCTTGGGGCTTTGTTTCCCCATCTGAAACAGGGACTAAGGGAGTCTAATGCTCCACAAAGTGCCTACAAGTCTAAGCCCCACTTGGCCAATCTAACTCAGGCCAGGGTCAAGTTCACCAGCATCAGCTAAGGCCTACATTGACATTCTCTTGATGTTTAAGGCGTAAGTCACTTCTCAGACTGAATGCTGGGTCACTGTATAACATTACTGCTTTGGTCTTTCAAAGATGCGCTACTAGCTTTAATGACAGAATCAATATAAACTCACTTGTTAGCTCCTTTGGAGTCCTTGCCTTCTTGACAAGCCCCCAGCCTATGGCAGAGCCGATGGCCCCTAACAGTCTCCGCTAACACCTATTAGCTGATCACTTCATACCAAGAAGTGAGCGGGCACAGTGGTTAAGCATGAGCATCGGAGGAGTCAGACCTGAGTGAGCATCCTGGCTGGCCTGCTCACTTCCAACTGGGAGGCCTGAAGCCCAAACACATCTCTGTGCTTCAGCTTCCTCGTCTGTAAAGTGGGAATAAGAGCACCTCCCACTTAGGGCTGTTATAAAGATCACATGAATTTTTAATAGTAAGTTGATATATGTAAGTCACGTAGTCGGGAGCTGACATGTAAGTGCTGACTCAATGGTAGTCATAATTATTAGAAATTTCTTCAAATGACACATGACCCTAGGGTTTGGATTGGTCCTTCCTGGGGTATATTCTGGCATCTTGGTAATAATACGGGGCTCCGTGACTGAGTATATTCAAGCCTAGGCTAGTCACGGGGAGCAAAGAGATGGCACGCATGCCACCCACCCGCTCCCCTGACTGGGCAGGCATCTCTAATCTATCTCAGCACTCTTCTCCCTCCCCCTGCAGCCGTGGGCTGCTAAGACCCAATACAGAGCTCCAGGCAGCCACTAGGACTATGGGGAAACCCGCCTGCTGTCCCCTGACAACAGGCAGATATGCTGGCGTGGGAGATTCATGCACGAAGGCAAAGACCACTTCGCGTGACAATCATGAGAAACGGATGGAGCCTTGTCTTTTCCCTGCTATAGACCCAGCACTTTGAACAGTGCCTGCCACGCAGCAGACACTCAAATATCTGTTGGATGAATAAATTAGCATCAAATACATCTGGGCCCGTAGCACACAGCACTGGGCCTAACCTAGCAGGTGCTCAATGAATGAGGGAGGACGGTGGGATAGGCTTGCTCGACCCTCACTGGAGCTCACTGTTTCTGAACAGAGAGTGCACCCAGCTCCGGCAGGTTCAAGGCCTCGACACAGCCACTCACTCATCACATGACCCTGAGCAGGACCTTTCCTCCCCAACTTGAGCAGCCAAAGGCCCGTTGAGGATTGAGTCATCCTTGGTTCCAGCCACAGGTGCCCACAGAGGACACCAGGAGGTCTGGAGAGTGCTGCCCACAACAGTACATCCTCCAGGGAAGTACGGATACTTCTCAGCAAAGGGGCCTGGCCCGGACCATCCATCCCTTCGGGAGGAAGAAAGAGGCAAACCAGGGAGAGGTGGCTGCTAGTGGTGAGGGAGGCGTGGTGAGGTGAGGGCGTACCTACCTGCTCGCCGTGCTTTTCCGTCCAGCCGCACTGGCTCCGTCAGCCTGCAAAAGGAACCCAAACACCTGCATTAGCCAAGGGGGGAGACACAGAATTCTACCCTCTGCCACCCCACCAGGCTGCTGCCCAGCACAGCCTTGGGACACAGGGGTGAGCTGGCCCTGTCCCCTGCTCCATTCCTTCAGGCTGGAAAACTCTGCCCCCAGTGGTGAGAGGGAGTCAGCACACCCCCAACCCACATTTGCTGGGCCCTTTAAATCCAGCGGAGCACCCATTGCCAACACAAACCCAGCAACCACAGAACCCTGGGGACTCGGTGAAAAGTAAGTAACCAGCTAAATCTGAGATTGAATTGCACCATTTTTATTTTCAGCTGGGATTTCCAATAAAACAGTAGCCGCAGATTTATTCCCACCAACCGGAGGGGGGAAATTCATTTATGTTAAAATATTCTGTCCCCCAACCCTCTGAGTAGGGGGAGGCGAGAGAGTGCTGGTTCCTAATCTCTTTATTTGGGGGCGGGGGTGGGGTGGGGAAATAAGGCTGACCAAATTAAATTTTCAGAAATCATAAAATTTCCGATGGAGAGACTGAGGCCCTGGGGGAGGAGGAAGCTGCCTGCAGTCTCATGAGGACTGAGGGACAGAGACCTGGGGATCCTGACTCCCAGGCCAGTGCTGGGGGGACCGCGATGCGGAGGCCACAGACATGGGGGAAGGCCCAGGTTCCCCACCACCCCTGGTTGGAGAAGCAGCCCCTCGCTTTGTGCAAACGTTTAAAATAATGTAGCTTCAAAATGCTGGCACACACGTGTTCCCAGATTCAGAATCCTTCCAATTTTAGAAAGGTAATGTTGCCACGTGTGTTCTGCATTTGGAAACAACCCTGGCGGGGTCTGGGGAGCCCCCAGGACTCAAGCACATTGATGTTCCTACAGAGAAACTTACACAGTGAGCCCCACTGGATAGATGAAGAGGGCAACTAGCCTGTTCTCCCTGAGGTCAAGTCCTGCCACTTCATCAGCGACAAAAAAATCTTTCTGTTTTCCAACTTTTCGAATTTCAGGATTGGATGAAGGATAGATGACCTAAAATAAACAGCAGCCGCTACCTATTGATGAGTGCTTATGGGAAGTTGCAAACTGGCAAAACCAGATGGCGGACTTCAATCCAAAGTGTAAATATCTAAAAGTAAAGGCATTTCACCCCCACTAGCCCCCCACACACACACAAAGGCCACATTTCAGCTTCTCTTTAAAAACCAGTTAATCCAGCAACACAGTCCCCACATGGCCATAGTCAGATACCTCCTACCCTTCCCTCTCGCCTCTTACACAGCCCTCCAGCCTGGCCCCTGTGGGCATCCAGATGCTCTCCCCCTGGAGAACTTCCCAGCAGGTGCTAGTGTACGACATTACATGCCGCTTATTTAATCCTCTCAATAGGTCCCCCAACACACATACACAATATTCCCATTTTACGGGTTCTGCACAGAGGGTCCTTCAGCCACTGATCCAATACCCCATGGCTACAAGCCCAGGTCTGGGTGACTCCAGCGCCTACCTTCTCAGCTCTGTAATATTTTATTGTCCGCCAACATCCAGGAGAGCTAATGGAGAAATGGGGTGAGCCTATACCACCCCGACTGTCCACAGGAGGGAAGTAGAAAGGTGAAGGACAAATGGGGAGGCAGAAGCATGAGGCCTGGGCAGGAGAAATTAATGGGATGCCGGTGTATTATTTCAGTAGAAGAAACAAAGCAGAAAATGGTTTGCATATCATTTCACTGGGAGCAGAAGAACAGGATCAATTACAGCCTCTCTCCGACACCGCATTCCTCAAAACTTGTCTGTAAAGCGAGCGGGAAGTAAGAGGCAGAAGTGGCAAGGGGTGGGAATTCTGCCCCAGAGAGCCTAAAAAAACGGTACAATCCCAAATGACCTCTCGCCTTCCAGACTCAACTCTAGCCTTCGATTTCTAGCATTTCATACATATTTTTAATGTTGTCTTTTGTTGTCCTTTTCCTTCATAATTTCACACAGAGTTGACTACAAATACAGGGAACGTGGCTGGGTACGAGAGAAGATTCTGTTTTTTGCACACCTGATCATCCCCAGCTACCGTGCCCTTTTATGATGCTTATGATAATGGAGCTTTGTATCACTGCTAGCAACACTAATTTTTGTTTTCCATCCATTTTTATAAATAGAGACAAAGTGCGAATAAAAATGTTCAAATAGTTGTCTAAACAAATCCCTTTGCAGAGACTAAGGTGGTGGCACAAGGGAAAACAAAGCGATGGAGGAGGAGTGCTACCCTGGCAGGAGTAGAGCTGATGGACAATGGGCACAAGTCAGAACTGTCGAAAATAGCACCTGTCAATCACAGCAGCTGTCAATCACAGCATGCCGGCCTGCATCTAGACCCCACCATAATGACAAGGTCGGCCTCTCGGGCCCTCCCAGCCCCAGTTGAAGCCCGCAGTGCTAAAGGCGCCAACTCTCAGTGGTAAAGCTCCCTAAGAGGCCAGGCCAGCTTGCTGCGTGTCCTCACCAATCAATACATCGTAGCGACCCCTACTGTTCCAATCAGTTGCACCGCTGACACTGCCGTTTTCCTAGGCCCCAAGATTCTAATACCAGCAAATTCATGTGACACAACCAGAACTGCAAACTCAGGGTAATCTGACTTGATCTCAATGTGAAGTTTAAGAGGACAGTGTTTAGACTCAGGCGGTCTGCATTCGAGTCCTGGTTTTGCCATTTCCTAGCTGTATGCTCTTAGGCAAGTCTCCTCATCTGCAAAACGGCAATACAGTAATCCCAGGACCTCCAACATGGGGCTGGCATGAGACTTAATACAAGGTAACTTACACAGAGTAGCGCAGGTAAACATACTTAGCAGGGCTCAGCTGCAGAGCCGGCCTGGGCAGCACCAGGGGTCTCCCCGGCCTGTCTCAGGCCTGATCTGAATCCCAGGCTGCAAGTCAGCATCTCATGAGCTTCCACCTAACCCCCCACCACTGAACACGGTGGTGCAGACAGAGTACGAAGCGCAGGCCAGGCATGCGTTGCAATCGCTTAAGTAATGGAACCTCTACTGCTGTCGCCACTACTACTGGGCCATGTGCGCCTAGAGGATATGCAGCTTCCTGCCCAGGCTCTGTCTGGGTCTCCCTTTGAACCTTGGGCAAGCTTTCCTTTCCCTGGACCTGAGCTTGCCCATAGGCAAGAATGGGAGCAGGAGCAGGAGAGCTAAGTCAGGTCATCTCCAACCTCTACGTTCCTCTCTGTCATTCTATGTGGAGTTGACCCAACCTTACCCAAGCCCTCGATGGCAAATGAAATGTGCTGGGGACAGTGGGCCATGAGAGACCCTCCTGCTCACTCTCTCAGAGGTGGGGGTAGAGACACCCAGACACCCCCAGCTCCCCATCAGGGTACCTAGCCCCATCCATTCCTTATATACCGGCTTCTCCTTAGAACCTGAGCAAGGCTATTTTTGGTTCCATTCAACCCTCCTCTTCCCTCCCCAAATGAATGTTAAGTTGCTCTTTTCCATTCTCTTATTAAGGATTTTCTTGGAAAGAAAATATTATTCCAAACCCAGAAATTTTATTTCTAAATTTGTGCAAATGTAAGTTGTAATACATTAGCTGCATTTCACATTTTGTGCAAATGGCAGAAACAGGCAATTCGTGTGCTACGGGATGGGGGCTGGCCAACGATTTCGATAAAATAAACCCTTTTTTAATTTAAATGCTAATGCACTGAATTAAAATTTAATAACTGAGGAAATTGAAAAGCCGAGCAGGAATATTGGAAATAAATCCAAGCAGAAACAGCTGAAATTAAAAATTCTAGAGAGTGGGAGGATAGCAGCTAAGCTGTCTTATATGATTACATTTTTTTTTTTTTTTTTCAGAATGAAGCAAAAAAAAAAAAATCCTATCTCTCGCTGGCTCTGGGGCAGTAAATCCACAGTGCTGTGATTTATTGCTCAATTTTCCTGAGGGAAAAAGGCTTTCTTTCATGCTGAAATATTTCATAAATTTCAAGCCAGCATAAATTCTTAATTTAAAAGTTATGGAGGTCACATTTAGTGCACTGGTACGGTTCCAAAATCTTAAAGGAATAGAGCAACCAAAAACAAAAAAAAAAAAGCAAATAGGAGGGGCAGAATTTGCTTCTTTTTTCCCTCCCCCTTTTTGGTTTTAATTCACAAGTTGAAATTTCATTATTAAAGATTCCTCCTGGATGGATGAAACCCAAGCACGTGGGGACCTGGTGTGTATTTGGAAATCTGCCGCACAAGATGAAGAGATAAAGATTTAATTCAATTATAAAAAGGCTTTTTTTCCCCCCTTTAAGCCACTTGAGGAATTTCTGGTAAAAATTTCCTCCCTTCACTGCCCCGGAAGGGGTGAGGGTGGGGGAGGGTGGCCAATGTAATGGCTTCTCTTAGATCTCCAATCTTTTGTGCACACTGATATATTCATTTGTTATACAGCTGTTCAGCGGCGGAAAGAATGCTGGGGCGCCCATAATTCTAAGCAAATCAATCAAAAATTAATGATTTGTCATGCTTGCACAATGGAGGAAAACAGCTCCTTGGGTCCTGGCTGCCTGATCTCAAAGAATGAAATGCCTTTCTTGGAAAAGAGAGCCGAGCCAGAGGTTCAGGGAGGCTGGGGTGCCACAGCGAATGCGGGGGCTCACGGTTCCCCCAGCTCGGAGGGGATGGAGGGGGCCACCGTGCTGGGAGGGGGCATCTCCAACATGGCACCTCGGCCAGCCAAGCCCAGGGCCTGGCGCAGCACATTTCCGTGGGGGTCTAACTAGGATCTTGCCTTTTCCCTCCCCCACTGAAACTCCAAAATTGCTTCCTCTCTGGAGACGGCAAGGACTCCCCCCTCCCGCATCAGATTGGATTGATCCTGTTCACTGTTCGCCAACCCTGCTAACATCCCCCCACCAGTGCCTTTCACCAACTCAACGGGTCTAGGACCACGGTTCCTGCAGCACCTGCCTGCCCCCAGACTGTGCACTCCTCCTGGACAAAGCCAATGTCTCTCATGTGGCCATGTCTCCAGCACCCAGCTCAGGGCCTAGCACACGGCAAACAGGGTCAAATCCGTTAGTTATTATTTCTCAGGAAATACAGAGAATGGGGTTGCTTAGATGAATGATGAACTGCATTGGCAATTATACTTGGATGAAATATAAGCAACTGATCTGAAGTAATCAATCACTCCTTTACTCATTCAACAGATATTTCCTTGAAAGCCTACTATGTGCCGAGCACTGGGCTCAGCTTTGGGTGGACAAGGTCGAATCCACTGGTGGACCATCCCAAATCCCCCCGGCTCACTGCTTCTGGGGCCGCCTCCACCCTCGGGAGGGAAGACTGAATGTGCCCCTGGAGTCTTGTCTTTTTTACTAACTTACGTGGATGTCACACTCACAAATATCAAATGCATGTTACTCCATAGCATGTGTGTGTTTCATGTACATACATGCATGTTAGTTCGATAAACTCTGTTTTGCATGACCAACTGGTCCAATGGACCCCGTAGGAAGGTGCTCAGCCTCAGGAGTGAAATCAAGTGCCCTTGACCTGGAGGCCTGCAGGAGGCAGCACACCCGTGAGAAGCACCTGCAGAGGACAGGAGGACGAGTGTGTCCTGAACAACGCAAGCCGCATCTACCTCTCTTTCCTTTCCAATACCCAGTGGATCCTCAAATGTAACTTGAACTTTCTCTCCCTCCCACTGAGGCACAGGACTCAAATCAGGAGCAGTCATTCGCTCATCCGACAAGCACTTACTGAGCTCCTTCTAGGCGCCAGACATTGTTCTAGGCGTTGGGATACATCCCTGCTCCCATGGCCTTTACATGCAAATGGGGGAGACAGTAACATTAAGTGTAATAAGTTGGTAAAAATATGTATGCTAGAAAGTAATCAGTACTATAGGAGGAAAACAGAGAAAGACAGGGGTCATCGGAAAGAGGAAAATAGAGAAAGACGGGGTCATCGGAAGGTTGGAAATGAGGGAGGAGTAGGGGATGGCAGTTTTAAATAAAGTGATCAGAGTAGGCAAACAATGGAAGAAGGTGGCCATGTGGTGTCTGGGAAAGGGAATGGCCCGTGCGGAGACTCAAGGGCGGGAGTGAGTGAGGACGGGAGGAGAAGAGGAGTAGGAGGTCAGCCCAGGGCAGCTGTGGGCAAACTACAGCCCGCGGGCCGGATCCAGCCCGTTTGAAATGAATAAAACTAAAAAAAAAAAAAAAGACCGTACCCTTTTATGTAATGATGTTTACTTTGAATTTATATTAGTTCACACAAACACTCCATCCATGCTTTTGTTCCGGCCCTCCGGTCCAGTTTAAGAACCCATTGTGGCCCTCGAATCAAAAAGTTTGCCCACCCCTGGCCCAGGGCCTGTAGGCCACCGAAGGGCTGTGGAGTTTACTTTGAAGAACCACTGGAAGGTTTTGGCAGTGACATAAGTTGACTTTCATTTTAAAAAGATCATTCTGGCTGCTGTGTTGAGAACAGACCATGGGCAAGGGTGGAGGCCGATGAGGAGGTGACTGCAGCAGCCCAGGTAAAAGATGAGGTCGGCTGGGACCTGGGTAGTGGCAGTGAGCGGGTGAGGAAGGGTTGGGTGCGGGAGACCACTAACTGAATATAGACAGAGACCCCCCGCAAAAGCTAGTAACCTTTGAAAGTCCTAGCAAAGGTCAGGGCTGTGCACCACCCAGTTAATTTAGACACCACCCAGTTAATCTAGATAATGGTAGCTGAAGCATCATCCCCACCTTAGTTCACTGAATTCCTTAGATTCTTGTGTAGATCCTTGTTGCTTATTGTTGATCAGGCAAAGGTCAGGGCTGTGCACCACCCAGTTAATTTAGACACCACCCAGTTAATCTAGATAATGGTAGCTGAAGCATCATCCCCACCTTAGTTCACTGAATTCCTTAGATTCTTGTGTAGATCCTTGTTGATTATTGTTGATCAAATATT
>NW_005370558.1:1273679-1292409 GCF_000412655.1 Myotis brandtii | reverse complement strand
GGCTCTCAGTTAAAAAAAAAAAAAAAAAAGAACTGGAACTCAGATGGGTGATGCCATTTTTCAATAGGTATTGATATAGTTCATAATAGATGTGTGATTCTGAGCAAGGCCTTGGGGGATTGATAGTAAGATGCATCAGACATGGTTCCTTAGTCATTCACCCAGATACTATCTACCAGGTGCCTACAATGTGCTGGCAACCAGGGTAGTTCCCGGGGACACAACAGCAACAAGAATCGTGAGGGAGACAGGCAGTGATTACTTCATTACAGAATGCGATCGATGTATAGCTTCCAACTGAGATGTGCACTCTAAAGAGAAAAGTCTGGATGCCATGAGCATCTTTGACAACAGGACCCGGTGAAACTGCAGAGTCGGGAAGGGCTTCCCGAGGGATGGATGCTGGAACAGGGCACACAGAGCCTTGCTCAGTGGGGGAAACTTAAAACTTAGACACAAATGAAGCTAAGACCGGCTGGGTGCCAGGGAGCAAGGAGAAAGGCGCCGTCTTGCCAGCTGGGTAGCCTCGGACACTGAACCCCACAGGGCTGCAGACTTCTCTGAGGGCCTTCATCTCTAGAGGAGGGGACCAGCCCATGGACACACCCAGGCTCACCAGAGCTCCTGCCCAGACTCCAGGATGAGGCCAGAGACGAAGAGAGGCCCCAGAGATGCCATCATCGACGGGCCAAGGTCCCAACTACAGGGAAAACCCATGGGAAATGACCAGTGCCTTCATTCCTCTTGGTTACGTCGCCCTTCTGCCTCTTCCCAAGCCCTTGCTGCCTGAGGTCAAGTGTCAAGAAATCAATCAAGTTTCCTAGAAATGAAACCAGCACAGGCCTTGTATATTTCACTTGAGTTTCCTCTCCTCTCTCAGCGGGCAGCAGGACCCTAATACTGACACTATCACCATCAGCATTGTCTTTCTCGTCATCACCAACCGCTAGTAATTACTGAGCACCTGTAAACCAGGCTAAGGAGCCTTTCTTTATTCCCAGGCTCACTGGCCACCCCAGAAGGCACGTGGACCTCTGAAGGCCACTGCTGGCTGCAGTATGGAGGCAGGAGCCCAACATGAAGGCACTGTCACCTTCCAGGAAAGAGATGATGATGGTCGGGGACAGCAGTAAAGAAGAGAAAACTCCAGGAATGAGAGCTACTGGGCGTGACAAAGATCACCGCTGATTGAGTGTGGAGAGCACCCAGGATGGAGCTGGCACACAGTAGTTGCTCAATAAATGGCAGGTTTAAAAAATAAACTGCTGCAGCTGTGGTGTCTGGAGGGCCTGGTCTCCTCCGAGCACAGACCTGGGCACCTGGGAGGGACGGAAGTAAAAGATGGACCCACCTCCCTGCCAGGGGTCTGACTCACAAACCTTAGAAGAAGAGGGAGTCCTGGCCTCGGAGAGGAGGGGCAGAAGCCTCCGCTGGGCTGCTGTGAGGAACTCACCACCCAGACCACGGGCCTTGTTCTCATTCCCAGGGGCCTGCCGGATGCCGGATGCCACTGCAGCTGGAGCTCACAGTCCACATCTGGATCTAAAGGTTCTGAGATATTTCCTGGTTGTTTAATGTGTGTAAGTTCTAAATGCCCAGCCGGGTTGGGTCACAGAGTTCTACACTTGCATCAAAAACTGTGACGTTATTCCTGTGGTCGGGCTCAGCAAAGGTTTGGGGGTATTTTTGTTTTGTGTTGTGTGTGGTTTTTTTTTTGAACTTTTTATACTGAGATAATTTTACATTTATAGAAGAGTTGCAGAGAAACTACAAGGAGTTTTCTTCTACCCTTCACCCACCATGAAGGGCTTCGGGCAGGGGAGAAACGTAATCAGAATCCTGTCTGCAAATGGGTTGCTGGAGGGGGCAATACGAAGAGGCATTCAGACTAGTTAGGGGTCAGAGTTAGGGTCAGCTGAGGCTCTCCCTCCCCAGGACCAGCAGTCAAAAGCCTTCAGGCTGCAAGACCAAACCACGCAGAAGGACACAAAGAGCAGGGGTGGTGATCCCTGGGAGTCAGGTGGGGCAGAGGCCTTGACACTTGCTGGTGGGACTTCAGCGAGTAACTTGACCTCTCACTGCCTCAGTCCTCTCCTCTGTGAAATGGGAATGATGCTAGTGCCCATCTCAGAGCCTGTCATGAGGACTGAGTTAATCAGCTGCATGCTTATTTCAGGGCTTTTACACCCAGTGTCACCTTGTGCTATTAATCTAGCTTAAAAGGCCTCCAACAGGGATAATACTAGCAATCCCGGAGCGTCCAGCATCTACTGAGCACCTCCTGTATGCCAGGCCTGGGCTCGGGCACTGCACGCACCACATCAACCACAGTAAGTGGTAGCGACTGTCCCCAGCCCCGCTGTGGAGACGGGAGCTAGGCTCGCCGGGCGCAGGGACCAGCTGGGGAGAGGCTCAGATGCTCGATTCCAAGTCCATGTTCTCAAACCCTGTGCCATGCTGCCTGAAAAGCCCAGCAGGTGACCTTGGCGACTGACATTCCCCCGTCTTTAAGAGTGGACACGCTCCTCTGGGTGCATAAATGCTGCTGTTTGTTTTCTTTAAAAAAAAAAAGACAACGAAAAATTTCTCAGTTCTTCAGTCACACAGTTAATCTCTCAATTTACAAAAGAGAAAGTCATGTGACTGAATTCCACAAAAATTCTCTCTCCAGGTTTATGATTTTACAGAAAACTCCAGGGAAAACCGCCTGGAGCGAGTTAAAACCAGATCAGCCATAAACCATGTCCTGGTGCAGCCTCACTAGGCCAGGACTCAGATTACTCATTAAATACGTGATAAATATTCGCCTCAGATCAGCAGGAAGTCGGGGGGTGGGGGGGGGGAATGTAAAAAAAAAAGGGAAAACTTTTTTTGCTTCACGAGGGAAAAAAATCTATTATAAATAGGTTAACAGAGGGTTATAAGATCCAAATTAGTGAACTCAGAATTGGGGGACAGGGTTTTTATTTTTTTTATTTTACTTTTTAAAAATATATTTTGTTGATTTTTTTACAGAGAGGAAGGGAGAGGGATAGAGAGTTAGAAACATCGATGAGAGAGAAACATCCATCAGCTGCCTCCTGCACACCTCCTACTGGGGATGTGCCCGCAACTAAGGTACATGCCCTTGACCGGAATCGAACCTGGGACCTTTCAGTCCACAGGCTGACGCTCTATCCACCTGAGCCAAACCGGGCAGGTCAAGGGGACAGGGTTTTTAAAAGTCACCCCTTAGGTGTTTTTAAGTAAGGCAGTAAGAAGAAAACGTTGGTCCTCAAACCTCTTCAAGGGACAAAGTAAAGGGCTCCTGTGACATAGCCTCGGTGATGCCACAGGGATGTCGGACAGCCCCCAGGCCCCCTCCTCTGACTCCTGTGACCTTTGACCTTCCATCCAATGTGGCTGCTAGACTCCCAACTGTGACACGTGGAGTCAGGCAGACCTGGGTTCAAATGGTCTGGGCCACTAGAAGCTGAGTGACCTGGCTCAAGTCGCATCACCTCTCTCGGCCTCAGTTTCCTCGGATGTAAAATAGAGGGGAAAGCCCCTCAGAACACAGCAGCTGGTGGATAAAAAGGTTGGGAGTCTCCAACATTCTCAGCTAGTGCCAACGGCACTACATGAGCCACAGATCTGAAGGACGTCACGATTACGTTGATGGCGGTGAGCAAAATTAATACACTAAAGCCCCAAGATATTCGGGTCCTTCCCAGAGGATTTACTTGGCACAGTTCCCAGCACAGAGCCTGGAGTGGCCTGGGCTCAAGTCCTGTTTCCACAACTTCGGAGACATGTGACACTCGGTGAAGTTACTTCACCCTCTGACAGTTTCCTCCTCTGTCAAATGGGGATAATAATGGCACTCATCTCACGCGGTTACTTGGGACTAAATTAGTTAACAGATGTAAAGCTCTCAAAATAATGCCTGGCACACAGTAAATGCTATATAAAACTTATTAAACTTTAGCTATAGCATTTATTAACATTCAGACAAGTCCCTATTTTAACCTGAGCTGGTTTCCCTAGCCATCAACTGGAGAATGTTGACCAGATGGCTGGGCTCTGAGGACTCTCCAAGTTCAGAAACTTGTTGATGCTGTTGTGTCTGTCTTTCTTATGCTGTCCCCCTGCCTAGACCACTGTCCTCTCGGACCAGCTGGATCCCAAGCGCCTTCCTGGAACATAGGGACAACCTCCTGGAGGTCCCAGGGTGTGCCTGCGCACGCCTGGGGACACCGCCACTCTCTGCAGCCTTGCTCCTGACCAAACTGCAAATTCTATGAGCATGGCCAGCTTTTAATAAACAGCTCCTCTGTGACTCCACAGCATACAACAGGGGCATAATAAAGGTCAACTGGTTTGAAACATAAAGAAATTGTCCTGCCAATACTTAGAGAACCATGGTGGTGAATGGGGTCTAGGAAACATCTAGTCCAAGCGTGGCAAACAGGTTTCATTTTCAGTGCTAATTCTGATCAAACAGCCGTGGCTGCCTGGGACAATGTGTGGACAAGGATTCTGAGGCCACATCAGAGCTCATCTAGGAAGAGTGCGGTGATTGATTATTGATGTCTGCAGTGAGCGTGGTAAAGCTGGGGATGGTAGCATGCTTGCCCCCTCAAATCTAGTCCAACACCATCCTTTTATAGAGAGAGAAACTGAGGTCTCCTGACCCCCAAAGCACTGTTTTTCTGATGATTACATTCTCATTTGTAAAATCATCCCTACAAGAAGGAGGAGCTGTGGCCTTTTAAAATTCAGCGTAAAGAGATCTCAAAGAAGAGAGAAGACCAGAGACAAAGAAATACACACAGAAGAAAACTATGTGTAAAACACAAGGCTCACTTTGGTTTGAAAGAGTAATTATTACAGAAGGACACAGTAGATGTTCTAAGAAAGAATTTTTCTCTTTTTAAAAAAAGAAAAGTCTGCCACACATGCTCAAAGTAGAAATCTTACAAATTCCTATTGCAAAATAACTCCTGGTCAGCCAACCACAATCTCTATAAATATATCACAAGAGCAACAGCCCAGGCAAATGGGGGGTGGGGGGGTGACTGCATGAATTTTTTAAACATCAAAATAGTTCTCACAGTTGGAAAGGAAGGAGTCACCCATTTTCCTACAAAATGAGAGACCCATGAAGAAAAGAAAGATTGTAATTCTCCACATCCCAATGGGCACCTGCTGAGAAATCTAGACAGCCAGACGATTCTGAAATTCTTTTACAATTCTGTTTTCTTTGCAGGGGGGTGGGGGGAATCTGGTAGCCTGAATTTATTAGGGCAGCCATGATCTTACAATGACTTCCATGGAATTACTCAGGGTGGGAAGAGCCAAATGTTCTAAGGGGCCTGATCTGGGTGGTCTGTCCTACACGATCTGGACCAGAAAAATAGAAGCCACTCTAGGTCTTTCAAACGGGCGGGTGGGGGCGGATTTAATATAGGGATTTGAATACACAGGTGATGAATGGGCTGAGAAGTCACACAGGGGACAGGAAGGATTCCCATATGAGGAAGCTGCTGCTACCACCTCTAGGCCTGGGGAGAGAAAAGGAAGATATGGTGTTACCAGAAGTTGGGGCTGTTCAGCAAAGGCTTCCCAATGGGAATGGATCACTGAGGGGCTGGAGCTACACAGAAAACAACGGGAGAGGCAGACAGTGAGAAGGGAGAAATACCCTGGGCTTGCCCCTTCTTCCCACCTGCTGGCATCCTTCTTGCTCAACTATTCAAAGTCCAGAGAGCAAGGGCACCTGGGAAATGCAGTTCCTTGTAATACAGAGCACAGTAAGGGAAAGCAGGGATGGAGCTGAGTGAGGCCAAACCAACAGGCGATCAGCTCGGATCAGGAAACTCCTGGAGAGTTGCAACCACTTGATGGCTGTGTCCCGCACAGCTCACCAAAGAAAGGGGTCCACCTGAGTCCAGTTTCCCCGTGTGAACTGTAACTTCCTCACAAGGAAGGACTATCTTCCCTCACACTGTATCTTCTTCCACACTCCCCCAGGAGAATCACAGCTCCGCTAAAAGGGCCCTGAAAATCTGAGAAATAGAAGCCTGGCCAACCAGGGCCAGTCTCCCAACACATGGGATATCTGGATGGCCTGCCCGCATATTTTTACTTCGGATCTTGGCTGAAATCTGTTACTGACAGGAAATTCACAATGAGGAAGGCTGGTTGTCCCTAAGCTGTTACTCAGAAGACCCAAGCAACCAATGGCCACTCTAAAAGCATCTCCTAAGCAGAGCTAGAACGCTATGTTCATCAGGACCAGGAGTGGAGGCTCTGTGATACCAAAGTCTGATGCCAGCTGGGCTGGCTGAGGGGAGAACACCCCTAGCACCTCAGGGCTTTCCACCTTCAGGGCTACTACTCCAGATTCACACTGGAACTTGATGGCGCTGTTTTATGAACCACATCATAAAAGACAAGAGCATTCACGTCCCATAAGGCGCAGACTCAATCCTGTACACTTCTTTGTCCTGGCTGTGATGGAAGGCTTGGTTTCACACTACATTCTGCCCTTCCCCTTCATTGAAAGTACCATTCCCCCTCCCCCAAGCCACACTGCTGACCTCCCTCCCCTGTTTTCTTAAAGCACTTATTGCCTGGGCCATTCAAATGGTATTGATCAACCAGCTGGTACACTCAGTCATCTTTTTATGACCTGTCTTCCCAGCTGGACCATACATCTTCCCTGGGAGGGGCCATGCCTCTGGATTCCCCAGTGCCCACCACGTGGTCCAGCACATAGAAAGCATCTACACAACATCCTTAAAGGGGAAGATGACCCAGGTTCCCAGAGCTGAGTGTGGGGCGAGGTAGCAATAACACATTCTATCAATGCCCCAGATTTGTTTAGTGATTGACGACTTTTATTTTTTATTGTTAATCCTCACCCGAGGATATTTTTCCATTGCTTTTCAGAGAGTAGAAAGGAGAGAGAGAAAGAGAGAGAGACATATCAATGTGAGAGAGACATCAATTGGTTGCCTCCTGCAAGTGCCCCAACTACGGATGGGGAGTGAAGCCACAACCCAGGTACCTGCCCTTGACCAGGAATCGAACCCATAACTCTTCAGTGTGCAGGCCAATGCTCTAACCACTTAGAAACACGGGCCAGGGCAATTGATGAGATTTTTACATCCATTACTGCATTTAATTCTTTACAAGGTAAGAGTCGTGATTACCATTTCAGAGAGAAGGGAGTGGAGGTTCAGTGACTTCGCCCAAAACCACTAGGTACTGGCAGGGGTGAGAATCAAACCCAGTTCTTCTTCCAAGACAAATAACGAGTTCCTTCCCTCTTCTGGCTCCAGTCTCCGTTTCTAAGACCCCATGTCTTGCTTCTCTTTCATGAAATGAATTGATTTAATGAAATCATTAAGTGATAAAGAGAGTTAATAAATGTAAGGCTCTTAGAAGAGTGCCTGGCACAGACTAAGTGCTACGTAAGTAATGGCTACCACCGTCCTCACTGCTACCATCGTAATTTCTTCACTGCTGTAAAACTCATTTCAAAACGTCAACTCACCACAACCTCAACAGTTAGCATGCTTCATGGCCAAAGCAGCAGAATATGGAAAATGCCCACATTTAATTAAAACCAAAGAAAGTCAAATGACTTAACGGTTAAGAAGAGATATTTGAAGATATTATATCATTCTCAGAAGTCTATCCAAAGCACTGTACCAGTCAACCACCAACACTCTATTCAAAACTACGCTAGACTCTCCCTTCCTGATCGACTTCATGGACAACACCTTAGTGCACAAAACACAGTACTTTCTCATTGTCTCTTGAGCCAGAAAGCCTGTTGTGCTGAGGGGAAAACAAAGGCTCAGAGTAGAGCTAACACGTTCAAGGTCACATGTGTTTAAACTCAACCTTCAAGTTCCTTTCATGAGTGTTAGCCTTCTTGCTGCCTTGTCAGGCCCAATGTGAGGCCCTGCGACCATGGGCACTATGTGTTTCAGGCACATAAAGTCAATACCCCAGGCACCAGCTCATTGCTTGACCCAAAGGGTTTAGTGCAAACAAAACAAGCCAGCAACTACCAACCCAGCTAAGGCAGACGATGAGAAGGCAGCATTCTACCATGTCAACTCTCCCAAATGGAGTTCTTCCATGAGAATCTCCAAAGCACTGTGTCCCCTCAGCTGTCACATCCACTGCCACCTTTCAGTTGGCACTATCACAACAGACTTACCAACCCTCATATCCTCTGACCTAGTAATCCACTTGGAGGAACAAATTCTATGATTATCGCCAAAAAGAAGAAAAAGGATTCATGCACAAAGATGTCCACTGCATTATTTATCATAAAAGCTGGGGAATGACCTATATGCATAACAGTGTCAACAAATATGTACTCGGGAAGCCATTAGAATGGATGCTCACAAATGGTGAGGAGCTAAATAAAAAATGCCTAAGTGCTAAAGTGAAATGACAAGATCAAAATCAAAACTAGATACACATATAATTTCATATAAACAAACAATACATGCACATATATAGTAGCCCCAAAAGCACTTGCCCTGGGTGGCTCAGAAGTACATGACTTTTTTCCCTCCTTCCTGCTTAGCTTTCTATCATGACTACTTTTGAGGGAAAACTCATTCTAGTTTACACGGACTGCACATCTATAATGGCAGGTTTCAGGATAAGGTGACTTCCTGGATGACATCCTTCTCCAGATTAAAGACCTATATTTACAGTCTGTCCTCCTGAATGCAGCCACTTGAGTAGACATGGTGGCTGGACCCAGGTACATCATCCACTGGGAAGTTCAGCTCTCAGGGCATTCAAGCTCCACCTGGGAGCTGAACAAGATGAACTTGAGACCACCTTCAAGCACTTAGATTTTTCTAAGAGGCTCTTGTGGGAGGTAATCTTTAAGCCTGTTGCCTTTTTAGTACAACAGACCACAGTAATTATAGACTGCTTGAGTGCACTGAGATACTATTATGTGCCAGGGACTCTACAAGGCTCATCAAATGTGTCTGAACTCATCCAACATCCCCATTAGCTAAGAATTATTCATCTACGTTATAACTGGGGAAACTGAGGTCCTGACAGGCAAAGTGACTTGCCGTTGTGGGGAACCAGATCCAAGTGAGAATGCTCAGAGAGGAGCAGTCCCACCACATGGCATGGTCTGGAATGTGAATGTCGATTGGGCATCTTTAGTAAACCATCTCATTTTATCCTCACAACTAACTGTGCAGTGAAGAATATGGCTGCCATTTCTCTGGGCCTTCCCAGAGTTCCTAATACACTGTAATAGTATAGATCAGTGGTTCCCAAACTTATTTGGCCTACCGCCCCCTTTCCAGAAAAAACATTACTCAGCCCCTGGAAATTAATTTTTTAGAAATTTTAATAGCAGTTACTCATCGCCCCCAAATGCACCTGTGGCCATCACCGCCCCCCTGGATAGCTGCAGCGCCCACCGGGGGGCGGTAGCGCCCACTTTGGGAATCACTGGTATAGATAAAGTAACTGAGGCTCAGTGAAGGTCCACTTTACTTGCCCAAAATCACACAGCTAGTAAGGAACAGGGCTAGTATTAGCACCCAAGCTTGTCTGGCCCCAAAGCCCATGTGCCATACCAACTATCAGGCCATACCTAACCCCCTCCCCCCCTCAGAAGGAGAGGAAATGAGAGCTATAAGGAGTCAGATTGCACCACTCTATAAGGAAATATGCTCAGAGGTGCAGTTTGTCCAGAGGCGGTGAGCTCCCCAGGGGAGCTGTGTCATCAAAGGATGGGCAGCCATCTGGTGAAAGAATAATCAGTGGCTACAAGCAAAAGGGTGGGTCAGCTATGACTGGGGCAGGGATGGGAGAGCAGGGGATGAAAAGGGGTGGTGTTCCTTGCCACGATATTTCGGTTCTGGATCCTCCTGGATCCCAGACTTTCCTAATTGCCCAGCTCGTCATCCTCCGTATTTAAAGGCCACCATCTTTTAGTGATATGTTGCGGACCAAATATTTCATTTTCTTTATTCCCCTCTTCCTGGCTTCACAAGTGTAGTAAAAAGTTAATGAATCTATAAATTGCTCACTGGCTTTAAAAAAAATGAAAAAGAAAAGAAAAAAACAGTTAATGGAAATTTTAATGAAATCGTCCCGTCTGCATAACTGATGGCAAACCCAGGGACAGAATACCTGGCACTGCATGGCCCACGCCAGGTGCCATTGGGAACTTGAGAACCTTTACCGAAAGACAGTGCGGTCCCAAGCTCATGGACGTCCGAGGTGGCAACATGAGTGACACTTACCCAAGGGCACATTCAATGATCAAGCTGGGAAACCCCATTTCTGAGAAAAAGAAGATGGCGCACTGCACTGAGGCATGAGGCCAAGGTTTGGGACTGTGATTGACCCAAAGGGTTTAGTGCAAACAAAACAAGCAGTGGACATCTTTGTGCATGAATCCTTTTTCTTCTTTTTGGCGATAGTCATAGAATTTGTTCCTCCAAAGGTGGGAGAACGCACAAAACTGAAAAGCCATCGACCCTTCTAGGGTTCCCAAGAGGAGTCCATCAACACAGTGTGAGTCCCTGAGCTCGCCTCCTCTGGAAATGCTGGAGTCCACAGAGGAGAGGCAGGTATATTGGGAAGTGCGTTCTGATACATACTCCCTATTCACAAGTACCGCTCTGATGTCTACTCTATGTGGGGCCTGGAGCTAGACCTTATAGACCCGAATCTTTCTGATATGCCCCCCTACAGCATGGAAAGGAAACATGCCTACCCTCGCTATAACTGGCAAGGCAAGGGAGGCTCAGAGAAGTGACCACCTCAGGGGCACGCACTAGTCCATCCCCACCACGGCAGGTCCACAGGCTGGAAGTCAGCACTCGTGAAAAACCACCCAGGCTTCCTTCCAGCCTCCATTCAAAGTCCTCCAATCCAACAGCCCCTACCTGCAGCCTTTCTGGTCTTTCTAAGATAAAAGTCTGACCCGGTCATTCCCTGTTTAAAACCTTCACAGAGTCCCCTTCCCCTGCCAAGGTAAAATCCACACTCCTTCCCAGCTGCCACAGCACAATCCTCACGCCTAATGCTCTGGCCACACCAGGCTTCCTGCACCTGCTCCTGGCTACCTCTCCTCCCCTCCTTCAGTCAAGTCTCATCCTAGACATCACTTCCCCCAGGAAACTTCTCAGTATCCCTACTCTACCCTACTCCACCCCTCATCTCTCCCTGGCCAACCAAGGCAGAGCTGGGTCTCCTCTGATATATACTCTTCCCAATGGTCCCACTGCTCAACTACCTACCTGCCTGCCACCTTCCCTGGCCATGGGCAGCCCCAAGGCAGGGACCAGAGCTGCTCAGAATGGGTGGGGTAGCAGGAGATGTCTTCCTGTGGCATCCTTGTCACACAACAGGTTCAAACCCTGGGACCAGGTCCAGCTCTGCCCAGACTTCCCCAGCCTCCACGAGGGAGAATCACATGGACCAGCAAGCGATGGCCATGGGGGGTGGGCGGGAGGTGGGGGTGATGGAGCATTGACAAGAGATGGAAGAAATGTAGTTTCCTTCAACCTCCTCGCCTGTTCATTCTTTTCTCAGAGGATAAAAGTGGTGGAGAAAGAGTCAGAGAAATGAGAGCGAGGGACAGAAAACCACAGACAGGCAGGAACAGGGGTGTCACATCACATGCTCAGGACAGCGGACACAGGCCCACGGTTGTCGTAAGGGTGAGCTGGGCCAACTGCAAAGCTACGCAGACACCGACACCGGCAACCAGGGCTCTCAGGAAAGGCACGTGGACAAGAAATACCTGGAAACTTTAATAGCTGCTTTTAGTTTCCAGAGATTTTGACGCCTCTTTCTCTTTGCTTTTCCCCTAAACCAGTTACAATTAGCATTGAGGGATATAATTACGTTGTTAGTCTAATTGCCTGTTTGAAGCGGGATCTACAGGGGTTTAATGGGAGATTTGAGGGGGAGGGCATATGAAATAAAAAGTCAGGATAATCACAGAAGAGATGTGTAATAGGACTTTCTTCCCAGGTGGAGACGAGGCCTGAACTGCACCAGAGGCCAGGGAATCGCATCCCCGCCAACTCCCTCACCCGGCTGGCGGGAACACACTACCAGGCGGCGGGATGTCACTGGAAATTGATTTCAGAGACGCTGACCTAATTAATCAGGAAAAGATCCTAGAAAGGCCCTCGGATTGGAGCCTTTGCACTATGACTGGCAGTGACACACTTACACTTCGCCGGGCAGTATTTTTCTAGTCGGGGCGAGCGTGGCGGCAGCTAACAGAGCTAGACTTGCCCCTTCACTCTGGTCCTGTGCAGGGGGGACCCTGGCGACAGTCATTAGAGGGAGGCAGCTCTGAGCTCAGGATGAAAAGGAACCTTCTCCTCCAGGGCCGGAGGCCAATGGCGAGATAGTGAGCACCTTGACAACAGGGCATTCAAGCTGGATGATCTTGTGGTGGGGACACAGAGGAATCCGGGTGAGGAAGAAGCCGATGGCTTTGAGCGACTGTACAAACAACTCCTGTCTCCAGCCCTCAGAGAGGAGAGGGGTCTAAGGGGTCTGCAGGGACAGCGAGGGAGAGAAATGTTCTCTTCACATCAGAGGACCCTTCCGCCCCCCAGCCACTGGCCCCTTGAGCTATGGGACTTCCATCCTGAAGACCTAGCCCTTGTATCTGGAAAATGCTCCTTCTCTAATTATTCCTTCCCCCGCCCACTCCCCCACCCCCAATTACAGGTAGCAATTTGCAGCCACCAAAAGCTACCTCCATGTGGGAAATGCAGAAGGCCAAAGCCAGGCAATCCCACAGGCGACCATGGTCACCACAGCGGCCCTGCTCTGCTCCAGGGCCCTCTTCTCCATCGTCCCAGGTGACAGACGCACATCTGCACCAGGGATGGAGAACCTGCACTCACGCCTAACCTCTGCCACTCTGTGGCTGAGGAACAGGCAGAGAGCACCTGCCCCACGGTCCCTTAGAGTCCCTTCTTGGGGGGGAGGGGGAAAAGTGCAGAGATAACTTCATCAGGAAGATCTGACCCTGTGTACACACCTCACCTGGGCGATCATGGTCACCACAGCGGCCCTGCTCTGCTCCAGGGCCCTCTTCTCCATCGTCCCAGGTGACAGACGCACATCTGCACCTCGGACTAGAGACCCTGCACTCACGCCTAACCTCTGCCACTCTGCGGCTGAGGAACAGGCAGAGAGCACCTGCCCCGCGGTCCCTTAGAGTCCCTTCTTGGGGGGCAGGGGGAAAAGTGCAGAGATAACTTCATCAGAAAGATCTGACCCTGTGTACACACCTCACCTATAGGAGGACACTGCCCTCTGAAGTCTTTGCACCTGTAACTGCCTCAGCCCAGCACAGCCGGCTCCGAAGCACATGCTGGCACACAGTGGGCACTCAAAATGATGCAGATGAAGGGCCCAGAGTAAGCACTTAACTGGCATCTACCAAGAGGGTTTGATAAAATGACGTGTGTCCTTTTAATCCAGTAATTTTTGTTCTGAAACACCTGAGCTTCGGGGTCAGAAGACAGGGTCTCCAAGTGCCTTCTAGAACCTTCCAGTTCTCACAACCACATGTCTCCTGGGACCCCTCCTCGGATCTGACAACTGCAAAGCTGTGAGGCCCCACAATACTCTTTAAGGCCCTGAGACGTTCCACAGAGAAGTGTGAGGATCTGGGTTTCCAGGCAAAGGCAGCCACACAGGGGCCATGGAGTCTGCAAAGACGACCTCCACTGCCCTCCCCACCTGCCTCCTCACTAGCTCGTGCCTCTCTGCAGAACAGTCATGTTCCAAAGCTCAGGGCTGCCCGGGAGGAAGGAGTTCTGCCGGGCTCTCTGCATTTTCTCCACTCAAGGTCAACAATGGCGATGGAGTGTGCTTGAGGCCCTCAGTACAAAGGGAGCGAAATTCCAGCGCGCCATTTATGAGGCTGCGCTGCGCGTATGACCCAGGGCAGGAAGACTCATTGAAATCCAATAAAGATGAGGGGCGGGGGAGCTGCTCTGTTCTGGCGCGGCCAATAGCATCGCCTTCCCCGCCATCTGCCGGCTCTGCCCCCGACCAGCCCCCGACCGAAGGGAAGCAGGCTGCCATTCTGACGCTCTCTGTCAAGAGCAACAAGATGATGACCCCCCCCAAATGTCCTGGACTCACCCTTCTCTCGGGCTTTCTTATAGGGACTCAATTAAAAGGCCTTCCAAAGCGTGAGGCAGCTGTGGGTTTCTTTAGGGGAATGGACATGGGGCTAAGCGAGTAACCGTATTTATTTATTTATTTATTTATTTATTTATTTATTTAAAATCCTCACCCGAGGATACATTATTGATTTTAGAGGAAGGGAGAGAGAGAGGGCCAGAGAGAGAGAAGCAGACATCAATGTGAGAAACATTGATCGGTTGCCTTCCATACACGGCCTGACTAGGACCAAATTCACAAACTAGGTATGTGCCCTGACTGGGAACAGAACCCGCGACCTTTTGGTGCACGGGACGATGCTCCAACCAACTGAGCCATCCGGCCAGGACAACAGTTTTATGTGTAATAAAACATAAAAGTAGACCTACGGCGCTTGTTTTCCAGTCAAGAGAATTACTGGCTGCTTGCACATTCTAAATGGCTGGGAGACCTCGTACTTGCTCAGAAGCCTCCATCCACATCAGGGCTGCTCCAGCTGCAAAGAGCAGCCAGGGAGACATGGCAGGCCTCGCCCCAAACAGGGTCTCCCGAGGGCCTGACCCTGAGCTTGGAAACGCAGGCCAGAACTCCCAATTCAGTTCGGCTCAGCTCAACAGTCCCTTAATACTCAGAGGAGGCATGTGGCTGTGGGAGCTGGAAGCTTCTCGACACAGTCTATGTGCCACGCCCAGTGCTAGACTTTGGGGATTTAAAGGGCACTTCAAAGAACTTGCTACCTGGGACAGTCGAGACGCTGTGCCATGGAAATCCCTTCAATGTCATATGCAGCATCTGAGCATCCACTATGTGTGCAGCGGTGTATGAAGGACGTCACACGCATCGCCTGTTTTCATCCTTACCATAATGCTGTGGGGCAGGCATTCCACATCTCAACAGTCCAGATGAGGAAACAATTACTGAGATGAAGTATCTGTGCAAGGGGAGGAGCCCAGGTTCAAATCTAGCGCCATCTGATTCACAAGTTCTCTGGACCATCCCAACCAACAGGCCCTCGGACAGATCCTTTTTCAGGACAGTCAAATGGGCACGGGCTTGCTTCCTCCCTTCATCCTACAATCCCTCCCAAGCCCCACCGCCCCCGCCTCCCCCTGAGCCAGGCACTCTACCTATACACTACACGAGTGAAGAGCGCTGTGGGCAACAGCAGGTCTCTACTTGGAAGGGGAGAGAGAGACACCTTCAATGAATCCTCAAAACCGAAGCAGGAGTCTAGGGCCATGGACAGTCAGGAGGAGGCAGGCCTTCCCAGAGCCACGCAAAAAAGAATGAATGGGCTGCAGGGAAGAAGCAGGTGGGTCCTATCACTGGACACAAGCAGCCTGGTCAGGAATCCTGTAGTGGGAGCAGGTGTCCAGTAAGGTTGCCCTGACAACCAGATGCTGGTCTCTCTCTCAGCTCAGTGAGTACGGATCGGTCCAAGAGCATGAGACCCCCAGCTTGCACAGTGCCATTCCCACGGCACATAGCACATACTCTTCCACCCACCTGGACCCATCACACCCCTGCAGGGGGCATTCCCACACCCCACTTAGGAAAGGAGGACACGCACAAATCCTTACTCCTTGGCCCATAACCGGTGGAGAAACGTAAAGGGCTGTGGGATGGTTAACATCCCAGCTTGCCCCCCACCTCTCGGAAGTAATTACACTCCGGGTCAGGCCTGCAGCCAGGGAAATGAGGGTGGGATGTCTTGAAGGTGGGAAGGGCTGTCTGCCTCTGTGAACTCACAGGGAGTCCCAGGACTCTATTTCCCTAGAAAACAGTTTCTAGATTTGTCACCTATAAATTGCCTGAATCTTTCTTTCTCTTTTTTTTTTTTTTGGAAGGTTTCCCCTACTTCACTAATGGCTTTCATTGCCTTTTTCTCCATAAATTTAATTAACCTGCTATGTGACCTTGGGTTAGGCGAGCCACAGCCCCTCTTCAAATTCAGTTTTTGTCCCTGTTAAATCTCTCAGAGCCCTGGCAGCTCGTCCATCCCAGGATTCCGTGCCCGGGCTCAGAGTAGGCACGTGACCTTCATGTTCCTGGCTGCTTCGGCCGGGAGCTCCCCAGAGTGCCCGAGCCCATCCCGCTCGGAGCAGCTTCGCCCCGAGTCGGCGGCACTAGCTCTCAAGGTCTTGCGAGATCCTGGGTGAAAAGGCAGGACAGCGTACCCTGGCAAAGGCCCCCTCTGTCCCCGATGGAGCCCCAAAGCTCAAATCTGCCTCTGGCATTTCAGCAGAGCTGCCAGTCCCCGGGTGCCGGAGGAACTCCAGATCAGGGGCTGGATCAAGAGCGTGAGCGTGAGGCTGAAATTGTAATAATAATAACTGACATTTATATCACGCCTTTCATCCCCAAATCCCAAATTAATTAACTTTTTACGAGACATTTTTAAACTAGTGCCATTTAATAAAATTCTATTAGGAGAAGTCTTTTTTTTTCCTCAGCCCTATATTTTTATTAACAGCCACCAAAAATATAATTTTACAGGCAACCGAAAGCCAGTCAGGAGAGAATCGGGGAGAGACTGACTCTGCTGAAGAGAAAGCAGGAGATCCAGCGCTGACTGGGGGGCTGGCCCTCTGGCCTCACTGTCAGGGGTCTGCGTCCTCGGGGGGTCGGGGTCCCGGTTACTCTACAAGACGGAATCTCAGCCCTGCATCATTCACCTCATATTTATTGATCATCTATTTTCTGTAGCCACTGTACGAGCCACTGTGGCTGAAACAAGCAAACAAAGCATTCACAGCCCTTGCCTTCCTGAAGCACACCCTCCAATGGGGCAGAGAAACAAACGCTAGCCGTTTATCTCACTGATAACTACATCACTGCGATCGTGGTAGGTGCTGAGGAGAGAGACTCCTCTCCCCCCACAGCATCAAACAGAAAAATAATCTAGTCTACAGTTGGCAGCAGGGGGATCAGGAAAGACCTCCCTGAAAAATTAATATTTAACCTGAGAAATGGCTTGGCATAAGCCAGGCAAAGGGAAGGGGTGGAGGAGGGGGCCATGGGAACAGCATACATGGGAGCTCAGAGGCTGGAATCCAGGTGCGTGACATGTCTGAGGAAGGCAGGGAAGGTCAGCCTGGTGGGGCAGAGGGCGGGAGGGTGTGAGATGGGGCTGGACAGATGACAGCGCCGGCGGAATTCCATCCGGAGAAGGGAGAGCTGACCAAGGCTCAAGCAGGCAAGAAGCATGATCCTTTTAAATAATTGGCTCTCGACGGGCCTGAATACCACAGTCCCCACTTATCCATGGGGGATACATTCTAAGGCCCTCAGTGGATGCCTGAAAACCACAGGTAGTACCGAACCGTATACATACTATGTTTTACCTATACATACCTACCTATAATAAAGTTTAACTTCCATATTAGACACAGTAAGAAATTAACAATACGTAATAGTAAAGTAGAACAATTATAACAATATGCTGTAATTAAGATTATGTGACTGTGGTCTCTCTCTCTCTCAAACTATCTTACTGTACTGTACATACTAGTAGAGCATGGATACACGGGACAAAGGGATGATTCATACCCCAGGAGGGACGGAGCGGGATGGCCTGACATTTCATCACAGCACTCAGAACAGTGCACAATTTAAAACTTATGAATTGGTTATTTCTGGAAGTTTCGATTTAATATTTCTGAACCGTGGTTGACCATGATTAACTGAAACCACAGAAAGCAAAACCGCAGATAAGGGGGACTACACCGTGTGTACTCTTCTGTATCTGTGGGATATCACTCTGTGCACCTGTTACAGCCATCACTGCCCAACACATTTGCCAGTAGCCACAGGGGGACTGAGCGTTTGAAATGTGGTAGTCCAGAGTGAGAGGTGCTATCGGTGGAAAACACACGCCAATTTCAAAGATTTCATATGAAATAAAAGACGTCTAACTGCTTGAGAATTTTTATATAGATTACATGTCAAATGATAATACTTTGGAGATATTAGGTTAAATATATTACTAACATTCATTTCACTCATTTCTTTGTCCTTTTTTTCATTGTGGCAACTAGAAAATTTAAAGTTATATATATGGCGTGCATTACCGGTCTATCGGCCATCTCTGCATTATGTTTTTAAAAGCAAAAAATTTTTAAATAGAATATTTATTTATGAGCACTCATGACCATGGTGCTAGTTTAGGCCCCGGAGTGTATGAATCTGGCCCTCACCCTGTTTTCCAGGACAGTGGAAATCCCACAGGGAATCAGAACTGTGCAGGGCGGGAGCAGAGAAGGCTGGAGGTTCTAAGAGGCAAACCAGCCCCAACAACCACCATCACATTCCCCATCCAGACTTAGTAAGAAAAAAAAAAAATAAGTTACAAGGAGAAAAATCGAAAATCCTAAGACCCTTGGGACTCCCACTCCCTAAGTCACAGTAAAGATCTTCTCCAGAGTTACCTGGACTCCTTTGAAAATTCAAGGCCAAAGTCTCTCTCCTGACATTGGTAATGGGAAGGACACAGTCAAGCCAGGTTGGGAGGTTGGGAGGGTGGGGGTGGGGGGGG
>NW_005370558.1:1257028-1273552 GCF_000412655.1 Myotis brandtii | reverse complement strand
GGGGGTGGGGAGCGAGGCCCTCTTCATCCTCATTCCTCCCCATCCCCTGAATAGATTTCACAAGCTAGTGGCCTGGAATGGTTGGGGGGAGGGAAGGGGAAGGAGTCACATTATTTTTTTTAAATTTATAATTAGTTGCCCTACCATGAAATTTAAAAATATTTACATAATGCTCCAGATTTAAAGCTTCTCTTTTTAAAAAAATCAAATCTGGCCACAGGGCGCCTATGTGCTGGCATGGCCACGATCAGCTGTAGCTGAGTAAGAATGGCTTCCCTGAGACGGAATAAGGATGATCCCCATCCCTGTCACCTGTGGGTCTGTGCCCAGCCCTCTCACTATACTCAAGCTGCTAAGCATATCCCGCGTTTTGGAGCCTCTGTAATCTATGGTAACCTTTGCCCAGAACCCCTTCCCTCTCTCATCCCCGCTAGCTCTTCCTCATCCCACACTGTTCTCCCAGCCTCCAGCTCTCAGGCCCCTCCAGCTCTCCTGGGTCGTTTGCGCTCCGCACTTACCACACTCTACTGTGATCATTCATTCCCCTCCTGCTTCCTCCACCAGACGCTGAGCCATCTGAGGGCAACATCCTGCTTTTCTCTCCAGTCTCATCATTGCCAGGCAGAAAAGAGGCTCAAAAACGTGTGCTTGGTGAGCCAGGCCAAGAGGAGAGAGAACATGCTGGAAATCATGCCCCACCCTTGTCTCCTCCCCAGCGGGATTTCTTCTGGTGATGTTTCAAGATGCTCCTGGGGTAGTCATCAACTTAGCGAAACCAACCTAGAACACCCCTCTAAATAAATTACACTTTCACCAATTACCCGAGAGCCTAAAAAAAAAATCATTAGAAGTTGAAAATTATATGGAGTTTGGAGTGACTTTGAACCCATGTAACCACCCTAAATCGCTTTTTCTGTTGAGCAAACAAGAAAATCTTGATTGCCCTTTTTGAAGTTGCCAGAGCCCCGTCTTGTTGCTATTAAAATGAAGTTTCATAATGGTCCTAAACCAGTTCTTCTAGTTTTCCTGAAAGAACTGACTGTCATTCAACACAAATAAAATCTTTTATAAAACAACAAATGCAAGGGGACCTGCCCAGCCGAGTGAGAGGCAGTCATCTCTCCGTGCAGGAAACATGGAGCCCTGATTCATCACCTGCTCCATGAGCATTTCCTGAGCACCTGCTGGAGGCGAGGCCTGGGGATGCAGAGGTGAGTGTGTAGCCCAGGGAAGTGGCCACAGATACAGAGGAGACATCAAAGGGCATGGCAGATGCAGATCATGCACAAGGATGTCCAGCTTTTCATTTATTCCGTCCAACCAGGCTCAGGTAGACAAGTCTGCAGTCCCTTCTCTTCGGCAAAATAAAGTTCTGTTTGAACCCTGGACCCTGCCTTTGACAAAATCACATTAACCAGAAGGACCAGATACAATGGGGAAAAAGAGAGAGAAGAGAGAAGGAGACTGGAGCGATGAGGGAGAGAAAGGAGAAAAGTCCAGATTCAGAAGTGAGAAATAGTCTCCCATCAAGCCATTCCTCTGTGTGAAATTTAAAAAAAAAAAAAGGAAAACTATACTAATGAATGTTATCAAGTTCCATCATTTTGAGAAAGGAGATTAAGGCTCAGAGCAGGTCCTACCTTGTCCATCCTTCAAAGTCCAGCTCAAACACCCATTCCTTCCTCCATTTCTGAACCTCTAAGGAATTACAGAAAGCTCCCACTATTGATACTTACTCCATGTCTAACACTGTCCTAATTACTTTGCTAGTGGGTCCTGTTTCATTTCCCAACAACCCTATGTGGTAGGAGCTGTTCTCATCTGCCTTTTCCAGAAGGGAAACGTGAGGTGTAGAGAGGGTTGACCAGCTGTCCAGCGGCACTTGCACCGCAAACAATCTGGTTGCTGGGACCTCACTGTCTCTCTACCCTGAAGTCCCGATATTGGCCCAATATTAACCCATCTCTACAAAGCACAGAACAGAAATAAAGGCTGCAGTTTTCGGAGCAAAAACCCTCACTGCTAACTGAGGAAGAGAAATGAAACAAGACACCCAGACACATCCTGATAAAATTTTCCCAACTCCAAGAACAAAGAAGAATCCTAAGTGATTCTTAGAGGTAAAAACAAAACAAAACAAAAACCCCAAAACCAATACTGAAATTAAGACTTAGTCTAGCATCAGACTTATCTGCAAGATCAAGGGCCAGAAGACAAGAGTATAATACTAGTAGCTACAAGGATCTGAGAAAAAGGACTCTGAACCTAGAATTCAATCACAAACCAACCCAGCACTCAAGTATGAGGAAAAATAATGACCTCTTCAGATATGAAGATTCTGGAGCCACCCCAGCACCCTTTCAGAAAAAATCATTAAGGAAAATGAATCTGAGAAAGAAGACAGATGACAGACTCTTAAAAGGAAGAGAAAGAAAACCAACACAGCAAAGTTAACTCTAAACAGTGACTAAAGATATAGCCTCAAAGCAGCTGTTACATAATTCCCAAAAATATAATGCAGATTTTTTTGAACGCGGGAAATAAAATTCCATCTTACATTAACCAAGAACTGATTATGAAGGATAAGAAAACTTTAAGTGAATTCAAAAGTTAAATATTTGTGTGGGTGGGTGAGGGTAATTTATTCCTGTCCAAGTTTAAACATTTGTTAAAAATTTAACCATGAATGAGAAATAGGATTATGAATTCCAAACCAATGGGGGGTGGGGAGGAGGGTAGGGGAGTAAAGCAGCAGGGGTAAGAGGAAAAGGAAAAGGGGAAACTAAAGAAAACTTCAGCAGTCCAACAATAAGCAGGAGAAAACGTCATGGAAAACCAAAAACAAAGTAAGATGGCACAAAGAAACTGAAACTTAGACAAGCAATCACAATAAAGATGAATGGCATATAAATTCCGCCATTTAAAAACATGGTATCCATAGGAAATAGTCAATAATATTCTAATAACTGTGTATGGTGGCAGACTGGTACTGGAAATATAGGGGGGAACACTGTAAAGTATATGATTGTCTAACCACTATGCTGTACACTTGAATCTAATATAAAATAATATTAAATGTAAACTGTAATTGGGGAAAAAATTAATTAAAAAAATGTTTAAAAAAACACACCACATGGTATCACAAATGAGGGAGGAGGAAGGGAAGGGTGTAGACAGGTCAGCAGCTAAACCAAAAGACCCAGAAAGGCTACAACAGAAGGTATTATAATGATGTTAGATCTTATCAATGAGGAAAGCTGGACAAAGGGTACATTATATCTGCAACTCCTTGTGAAGTCTTTATTTTAAATGTACTTATAAAATAATGAACATTTTCTCAAAAACCCCAAGAACAATTACAAACTGATCATGTGATAAGCCACCAAGAAAATTTCAATATTTTTTTAAAATTAGAAATGACACAGGCCATGTTCTCTGACAACAAAGCAATAACACTAAAAATTAAACAAAAAAGAGAACCATAAAAAATGTAAGCATGTAGGAATGTAACCCAAAGATTAGAGAAGTTTTTTAAAAGAAATTAAGATAAACTGCAGACTGTTTTAAAATGGACAAGGAGAGCACACAATGAGAGTAATATACAGCAAAAATCATGAAATACTTCGAAAGCAGTCATGCAAAGAAGTGAAGAAAAAATAAACCAAAAGAAAGTAGAAAACAAATAAAATTAATCAGAAATTAAAGAAATAGAAAACAAAAATTTGATCAATAAAAGCAAGGGCATCAAGTTCTTTGAAATTACCAATAAAATAGCTACTCGCCCCCCAGAAAATAAAATGTAAAATATTGAGAAATGAGAGGGTGACTATAACTAAAGAATCAGAAGGAAGAATGGGGGAAGAAGAAAGGAAAGAAGACTATATTATTTCAAATTTTATATTTATATATTTTTAAATGCATACAAAATAGATCAGTTTCTAGATAATAAAAGTTACCCAAAACTGACTCAGGAAGAAATAAAAAGCTTGAATACACTAATAATCAGAGGAAGAAATTTGAACTATAAAATTATTGGGATGTTCAAATAATTTTACTGGCAATTTCTACCAAAACCTCATAGATAAAATCTATGTTTCTAAATTGTTGAGGGGAAGGGAACAGCCCAATTCCTACTACAAAGCCAGCATACTCCTATTAAACCTGGGCAAGAATAATTTAAAAGGGAAAGAAGTATAGATAAATCTTATATAAATACAGATCCCAAAGTCCTACATAAATGTTAGCAAATAAGACATGCCATCGAATTGCAAAAGTAATACACCTCAAAAACCTAAACTTCAACCTAGGTCACCTAGGATAGACTGAGACTTAAAAAGAAGATCAATATAATCCACTAGGAATTTTTTAAAGCCTCCACATAAAGAGTATCTCTCAAAAAAAAAAAAAAAAAAGAGTATCTCTGTAGAACCCCCTCAAACACTTAATATAATGCCAGAGCGACTCCAATAAAAGTCAGGAATAACGAAGAATGTCCAATATCACTACCATAGTATTCAAAATTATTCTGGAGATCCTAGCCAATGTAAAAGGACTAGGAAAAAGAAACAAGAATATAAATATTGGAAAGGATAAGGCAAACCTGCCATTATTCGCAGATGTAATAGTCTACAGTTTTAAAAAATCCAAGAGAATCAACTGAAAAACTATTAGATTGGAATTCAGTAACCAGATGCAGGAAAAATATCCACAAGTCAGTGGCTTTCCTATACATCAACAATCATCAATTAAAAAATAGAATGGGAGCCCTGATTGGTTTGGCTCAGTGGATAGAGCATCGGCCTACGGACTGAAGGGTCCCAGGTTCGATTCTGATCAAGGGCATTAAAAAAAAATAGAATGGGAGGAAAAATACCATTTCCATGGAGTAACAAGTTATAACAACGCTAAGAACCAAACCTACTGTAGAATGAAGGTATGGCAATTAAACCAGTTGGGGGGAAAAAGAAAGGGGGGGCACAGAATTAGGTAAACTGATCAATTTAAAAGAGGCAGACCATGTATTTTGAGAATTTAGAAAATTGCAAATGTGTCATTTCAAATCTATGGGAAAAGGATAGAGCATTCATGCAATAATAATAATGCCTCCTGATATGACGCATGGAGAAGGCCACGGCATCACATCTGGGTAAGCAGCATCACTGCTTAACCAGAATCTAGTAACAGGGAAACATTAGACAGACCCCAATTGAAGGACATTCTACAAAATAACCAGCCCATACTGAAGAGAGAGAAAAAAAAGTCAAGGTCATAAAAGACAAAAGAAAGACTGAAGAGCTGATGTAAAGAGACTAAAGGGACAACTGAATACAGCTTGGGATCCAGGTTTTTTTCTTTCCCTATAAAGGAATTATTAGAACAGATGGTGAAACTGGAATAAGGTCTGCAGATCTGCAAACAGTACTCCATCCGTGTTACTTTCCTAATTTTGATCACTGAACTGTGGTTATATAAGTAAATGTCCTTGTTTTTCATAAATACATCCTGAAGTATTTAAGTCTCAAATGCTTGAGAAAAAGAATTTTATAGAGAGAGGTGGGGGGAGAGGGGGGAGGGAGAAGAGGATAGGAGAGGAAGACAGTGAGGGAGAGCAAATGTGAGAAATGTTAACATTTGGGAAATTTGGGTGAAAACGATATAGGAATTATCTGTACTAGTCTTACAACTTTTCTTTAAGCCTAAAATTATGACAAAGTAAGTTTTTAAAAGGAAAAATGTAAGTTGCGAAGATCCCTTTGGGAAAGTTGTGGTTTCCTCCATATGAAGAATTATTATGAAACGTGTCTGGGAATTAGAAACACCAAATTCTAGATTGTTGTTACCTCTGGAGAGGAAGGGAATTGAGACTGGGGAAGGGGATTTCAACTCTCTCTGTAAAGTTTTATTAAATTCAATCAGATGTGGCGAAAACAAATAAATAAAATGTATAAATAGATAAGAGACACCTGGAAAAAATACATAAAAATAAATGCCAGATGGATTCGATAACTAAACAGGAAAGAAAAACACACATACACACAAAAACCCACCACTGAATAAATAGAGAATTTTTTTTTAATATTGGAAGAAGTATTTCTGAACCTCTTCAGAAAACAATGACAAAAAATAATACCAATATGCCAGGTTCTGTTCTACCCATTTTATACACATCTTATTGGAAGAAGTATTTCTGAACCTCTTCAGAAAACAAAGTAAAACAATGACAAAAAATAATACCGATACGCCAGGTTCTGCTCTACCCATTTTATACACATCATATTTCAATTGATCCTTATAAACAACCCAATGATGTATGTTCTATTATTCCCAGAACACAGATGTGGTTCAGAGAGAACCTTTGGTCACAGGCCTAAGATACCTCCCACCCAGACTCCAAACTTCTGCACCAACGCTCATCCTTGCATGCTGCTCCTGGCCAAAGGGCCCCAGTTCTTTGCAATTCCTGCATATACCAAACTGAAGAAAATAAATCCAGGAGCAACCAGATTCTACAAGGTTCTAGAAGATTCCCATTCACCCTTTCAACAAATATTGACTACACATTTTTTTTAATTACCGAATTTTCCTGCCACTGTAGTAAGTGCTTCACTTATTTTATTTAATACTCACACCGCCACCATGAGGTAACTTTTTCTACTCTGTTTTTGAGCAGGGCTACCAGAGGCTCAGATTCAGGAGCCTGGTCAGCCCTGACCACTAAGCAGCAGCAGCTTTTCATTGAGCATTCAATGTGCCGGGTTCTGTGTGAGAGGCTTCCGCTGGAGGAGGAGAACGAATTCCAGCTGCAGTTTCAAGCCAACCAGCCCCTCTCCTGGGATGTGAGGAAGAACAGGCCCAATCTGCTTCATTCATACACACACACACACACACACACACACACACACACACACACACTGATTTCAGAGAGGGAGAGAGAGATGGAAATATCGATGATGAGAGAGAATCATTGATCGGCTGCCTCCTGCACACCCCACACTGGGGATGGAGCCTGAAACCTGGGAATGTGCCCTGTCTGGGAATCAAACCGTGACCTCCTGGTTCACAGGTCGATGCTCAACCACTGAGCCACACCAGCCAGCCCCAATCTGCTTCTGCTGAGGCTCGAATGACAGTGCTCAGAGCTGCAAGTAAGCATGACTATGATCCATGCAGCCAACACCTGAGCAGCTATTCCGTGCCAGGTCCTGGGGACACAGCGGGGAATCAGAGTGACTTCACCCCATCTGCAAAGAGCTTGCAGTCCAGACAACTGAATATCCAGCCACAATTATGGATAAACTAATAAGGACAGACTGGGGATAGGGGACAAAGAAGGAGGTTAAGGGAGCTTCCCAGAGGCCCCCACGCCTCCCTCTATTTCAGAAACAACACCAAAGCCCAAAAAGAACTTGTTTATACAAAGGTCTGGCAGCCAACAAGTGGGAGACTGAAATTCAAGGTTTCCAACTCCAGTCCTGGGACAGGGCTCCTTCCCTGGGGTGAAGCGACAAAGACACGCTCAGGGCACAGCGCTAGGTGTTCCCAGGGCCAGAGGGAGCAGGTGGCGAGTCTGTCCCTGTGAGTAACTCTCATCCCAATGCACCTTGTGGGGAGCTGGTCAGAGGGCATCGGCCTGCCCTCTCCTGGACCTGCCCCTGGCCTGGCGGCTCCCACTGTAGCTCCTAAAAGGACACACTTCACCTTGGTGAGGCGCTTCCCTTAGCGAACCTGCTGCGATTGGCCATGGTGTCCTCTGGGAGGAAAGGTCCACCTGCTCCCACAGGGGCACCAGCTGGAAACATCAGAGTGGCCAAGGCGAGTCTCCCCATCCCAGCGCCTGGGCCACAGAGCAGCACCTCCCACCAAGCAGGGGCTCCAGCCAGGCCGCCTGCACTTCTCCTTATCCCTGAAGCCTCCCAGTGTGGCCATTCATAAAACCAGGCGCGGAGTCCCAGGCTGCTCAGGCCTGCGCTTGGGGAGGGCCAGGCTGGGCTCCTGAGCGTGACAACCCTTCCGAGCCCCTTCTCCTCTTTATCCCAGCACGGCTCCTTCGTGGAGGTGCTGTAGCAAAAGAGCTTATAAAGCATTAAGGGCTGTACAACTGGGACACCCTAGCGGCCCACATTCAGACCAAGGCCAAGCACACCTCACACCCAAGGTCGCCCTGGCGCCTCACACCTGCCGGGGTCACACACAGCTCGGGAATTAACTGAATCCAGCTTATTAACAGTGTCTGTTTCCTCTGTTTGCACCCAAAGACGAAAGCTTAACCAACAGGCCAGAATACACGTGTCCAGAAGGGGGTGTCCTCTTCAAAGCGCCCTTGGGAGGCTGCGTTCTCATTCCAACAATCCCCCTTTGGGGAGCACATTTGCAAATCCCTCTCTGGAAACAAATCTTCCTCGTTGAGGACGGTTCTGCTTTGGTGACAAGACCGCGGGTAGGGGTGCTTCCCATACACCAAGCACCAGGCTTATGCTCGCTCCAAGTATTTTCATCCTTGCATTCGATGGATGAGGCTGGTGCAGCTATTCTCCTCACTTTTCAGGTGAGTAAGCATCACCTGACCAACAGAAGACACTGGGAGCAGGGCCCAGACCGGGCTGGGGTGGGCTGGCTCGGTCTGCGGGCGTCCTCCTCGCTACTCGGCCCCACCAGAGCATCTCTCCTCCAGCCTCCTTTGAAACGGCAGCAACGCTGAAGCACATGGCCCACGCCACCCGTCCTCAGAGTGGTGTCATCCACAGGCGATGTACGCTAAAGAGCGTGGCCCCAGCTCGCTCTTTCCCTCCACGCTCCTCGCTCTGCGGTTACAATATGCACAGCTCCTGGGACTCTGGCCAATGGGTTCTTTAATCTTTCTCCCAGTGGCCTTCCTTTCACCTCCGCTCCACCGGCTCAACTACCAGCTCCCGCATTCACACCTTGTCCTGGCCAATGAAACCACCACACCAGGACCTCAGTCTCAGCACCCGTCTCAGACTCCCAGCCCCTTCCACAGTCTGCACCCCCAGTGGGACCTCCAACCCATCCCCCCTCCACCTCCCTCACGGTCACCCTTCCCCAGCTAAGACCAGGCCCATCAGGATAAACCCCCTTGATATAATATTCTACTCCCTGGCAAAACCCCAAGTCAACTCCTAGTCTACCCTGTGCTGGAGAAACACACACACCCACACGGCCTGTCTACTTTAAATTTACGGCCACAAACCTCGAGTGGGCCCTTAGAACAGCCCGGCCATTTCCATCCTCGATTCACTTTCCTGCACGAGTATCTGAGACCTTCCCCTTTCTCTTCAAACCTCAAACAGCCTGCTTTCCGCTGACAGCCACTTTCCTGGGAAAATAAAAGCAATCGGAAGAAAACGACTCATCCTTCCACCCCGGGCGACTCCCTCTGCACTAAGGAGTCTCTCTTCCTGCCTGATACACTGGCCCAGATGACTCCTCCCACGAAGGCCAATCCCTCACTTGGGCACTGGGTCCCATTCCTCTCCTCAAAATCAGATCACTGCTCCGGCAGGCAACTCCCCCTCCCGTCTCCTGCAACGTCGGTTTCCCTTCTCCACTGGATGCTTCCCACAGCACAGAACAGGCCGTACTACCAGCACCAGGACCCATGTGCCCCTCCGCGTAACTCTCCCCATTTAGAGCAAAACTCAACAGCACACATCTCTCCTCACTGGCTCCACCTCCTCCCTCCCATTCTTTTAATTCTACTCCATTCAATGCCAGCCCCGCCCCCAGCACACCAATGACAACACTCTCCAGTGAACTGACCCTCCTGTTGCCAAACCCAAGGACATCCCTCCGTCCTCACTTGGCTAACATGGTTGATCTCTCCCTCCTTCCTGAAACTCTCTTTTCTTGGTTGTGAGAAACCCTCACCTCCTGGTTTCCCTCCCACCTCACTGACCACTCCCTCAGTGCCCCGGGCTGGTTTCTCCTCCAGTTCCAGGAGCTCAGCCTTGGGACTCCTCTGTACCTACATTTCATGGGTGACCTAAGCCAAGCCCCACAGAGTTAAATGCCATCTGATGCTGATGATTTACCAATCTAATATTCAGCCCTGACCACCGCTCATCTCAGAGGCATCGTAAACTTCGCATGTCTAAAGGTCCCCACTTCCCACCCCCACCCCTCCAGTCCCTGCTCCTCCCAAGTCTCACCCCATCTGGCGAGGGCGCCACCAATCACCCACGCTCCAAACACATGTAAAACATGTAGGCTGGCGTTAGCCTTGAGCCGTCCACCTTCCCTCACACTCCACATCCAACCCACTGGTAAGTCCCATTGGCTATGCCACCGGGACCCATCCCATATCTGACCCCTCCACGCCATCTCTCCATCACCCTACCAGCACCACCTCTCACCTGGACTACCTCTAAGTTTCTCAACAAGTCTTCTCATTTCCATCATTCTTTCCCCTCCCAGCAGCCCAGGGTGTGTATTTTACTTACAATATGTCTTCATTTGGACTAGCCACATTTCAGGAACTCAATAGCCACATGTGAAAAATGGCTATTTTACTGTAATCTGTCTGGCCAGGCCAAGCACAGCTCAGAGAGAAAGGGAAAGACAGCAGAAATTATTACATGCGCAGGCCCTGGCTGTGTTCTTGTCTCTGGGCAAATTTAAGAGCACCAAGCCCTCCAGCACAATCATGAAATAAGAGAACATCGAAACCCACCAGGTGAAGACTTACAGTTTCAAGCTCTCATGTGGAAAAATCATGGAAGTCATCACTTCTGTCCTCATAACAAGAACAAAGCTGAACAAACTGAAAATCAACAACTTGCCTTTGATTTGAGAATTGGGGTCACAGAGCAAACCTCCACTCTGACAAATTGGAGAGAGAGGCAAATGCAGAGGAACATAGCTTACTGGGAACTGGAGCAGAAGGTGGAGCTAGTGACTAGTAGGAACACTTACATTGTAATTGCTTAATTGCTAGAAGCTGAGTGTGGACTAGCTTGAGAGTTAAACATCCTGCAGACCCAGTCTTAGAGGAGCCACCACACCTTGAAGGTTTTTACCCCAGGAGCCTCGACAGATTCGTGCTTCAGTGGGAAAGATGGGGAGGAGAAGGAGAGTAACCATTTGAAATTTTGAGAACAGAACATAGCCTGTCCTCATGAGAAACTACTTTATCATAGACTTGTCTGCCCTGGAAGAAGGGCAATTGGACCATGCCAGCCCCTCCCGCCTTCCTGTCTCACATAAAAGGACAAAAAGAAAAGGCTCAGAAACACTTATAAAGGTCCACCAAGAAAGCCTGAGATTTAATCGTAAGATACACAGCACTTCCTCTAATATTTTACCACTACTTCAAAAAAAAACCCACACACACACACAAAAACTAGAGACATATGAAAACATGCTCAAAGTCACTAATCATCTGAGAGATGCAAATCAAAACAACAATGAGGACATTCTGACACCTGTCAGAATGGCTATCATCAACAAATCAACAAACGACAAGTGCTGGAGAGGATGCGGAGAAAAAGGAACCCTCGTGCACTGCTGGTGGAAATGCAGACTGGTGCAGCCACTGTGGAGAACAGTATGGCGTTTC
This sequence comes from Myotis brandtii, assembly GCF_000412655.1. NCBI lineage: Eukaryota > Metazoa > Chordata > Mammalia > Chiroptera > Vespertilionidae > Myotis > Myotis brandtii. The sequence continues at coordinate 1,261,980 of NW_005370558.1, read as the reverse complement.
CTCAAAAAATTAAAAATGAAACTCCCATTTGACCCAGTAATCCCACTTCTAGGAATATATCCCAAGAAAACAGAAACACCAATCAGAAAGGATATATGCAGCCTTATGTTCATAGCAGCACAATTTACCATAGCTAAGATTTGGAAACAGCCTAAGCACCCATCAGCAGATGAGTGGATTAAAATCCTGTGGTACATCTACACAATGGAATAGTACCCTGCGGTAAAAAAGAAGGAATTCTTACCGTTTGCAACAGCTTGGATGGACCTGGAGAGCATTATGTTAAGTGAAATAAGCCAGTCAGAGAAAGATAAATATCACATGATCTCACTCATTTGTGGAATGAACAACACAAACTGATGAAAAAAAAAACAGAACCAGAGTCATAGAAGCATTGAACAGACTGTCCAACCTATGAGGGAAGCAGGGGGAGTAAGGGGATGAGAGATCTACCAAAGGACTTGTATGTGTGCATATGAGCATAACCAATGGACACAAATGGGGGCGAGGGGGTGAGGGTATGTGCTGCAGGTGGGGGCGGCCAAGGAGAGGTCAATGGGGGGGAAAGGAGACTTATGTAATAACTTTAAACAATAAAGAATTTAAGTTAAAAAATAAATAAATAAACTAAATAACAACAGTGAATTACAACTGAACGCTGCAAAACACAGATTCTATTTAAGAAGGAGTTCTTAGGGAAACCCAAAGACAACAGGAAAGGGGGGAAACAAAGAGGAAACTGAAGTCTCTGAAACCTACAGCTGCAGCAAACATTAAAAACAGCCCAATAACATAACACAGCCACATAAACATAAAGCTTCACACTAAAATCCTCATGACCTCAGTTCCTATTACTAACACATCAGGTCTGGCTTTTAATGAAAAACTACAAGGCATGCTAAAAAGCAGGGGTGGGAAACAGTCTAGAAGGACAAAGCAAACATAGGAACCAGACTCAGCTGTGACACAGATTTTGGAATACAATGGAATATGCCTATGATTAAGACATCCTGGAGACCCAGTCTTAGAGGATTAATACATTAATCATAGGTACATTAACGGAAGGGCTCTAATGGAAAAATTACATAACAAACAGAACAGATGGGTATCATAAGCAGAGAGATGAAAACTCTAAAAAAATAAAGGAAATGCTATATATCAAACACTTAGCAACAAAAATAAAGAATGCCTTTGATGGGCTCTTCAACAGACTAGACACAGCTGAGGAAAGAATCACTGAGTTGGAAGACAGGTCAACAGACTCTACCCAAACTGAAATAACCAAAGGGACAGAAAAATGAGATGATCTGAACTTTTGATTCCCACTTTGACATGGAAAGGGCTTAGAAATCATCACTCCCATACTTCACAATAAAAAAAATAAGCTGAACAAACTGAAAATCAACAACTTTTCTGAGATCTACCAGAGAACTGAGGTCACAGGGCAAACCCCTGGAGACAAGCAAATAAAAAGAATCAACACTCACCATGGCTGAAGCAGCCACTGGAGCCAATAACTGGTAGGAACACTAGGAAACTGAACATGGACTAGCTTAAGAGAGAAGAACTCCTAGTTCCCAGTAGGCTATGTTCCTCTGCATTTGCCTCTCATATGGAAATGGTCCAACCCTTTCATGAGCTTTTCCTCCAAGAGCCTCACCAGTTCCTCAGGGTTAAGGTGGAAGAGAAATCTCCTTGTGGTTCCAACAGGGGGAGGGGAAAAGGAGCAATACTGAAATATACCCAGAGTGTTCTGTTCTAGCCAACAAAGGCCAAAATAAACTATTTACCAGAGTCTAACCAAAGTGAGTTTTACCAGGGCCTGAGAGGGTGGGGGGAGGAAATACCCAACTCTAGTCCCCTCTGGCCTTTCTGTCTCACCTAAGGGGGGTAAGAAAAATCTGAGAAGCATTTGTTAAGGGCACAGCTCAGGGGCAGAGGCCCACTAAAGACTGAAAACTAATGGTAAGATTCTAAAATGCTTTTCCTCCCACACCTTACTTACACATCATTAGGGCTCCTGAATAATAACAGTGGATTAAAGCTGAAAGGCCTGCGAGGCTCATACTCCTACTTAAGGAGTCTCTAGGGAAACCCAAAGATAATAGGGAAGACAAAAACAAAAAGACCAGAGAAAATTTTAGTCTCACCTACAACTATAGCAAACTGTTAACATAACCTAACTCCTAGCCAGATAAACATAAACCTCACAGGAGAGGCCTATCTATCTTTTACTCAGCTTTCAACGTCACACTAAAATGCTGATGACATATATATTACTAGATATATCATGTCTGGCTTTCAACAAAAAAATTACAAGGCAGGCGAAAAGGTTAAAACACACACACACACACACACAACAACAACAAAAACAAACACCACAATCTGAAAAGATACAACAGGCATCAGAGCCAGACTCAGATATGACACAGAAATAGAAATCATCAAACCAGGAATTTAAAATAACTGTAATTAATTTGCTAAGGGTTCTAATGGCAAAGGTGGGCAACATGCAAGAACAGAGGAGAATGTAGAGGTGAAAACTCTAACAAAGAATCAAAAGGAAATGCTACAAAGAGAAACTTCCAAAACTGATAAAGCAAAGAGAAAAAAAAATGTAAAAAAAAAAATATATATATATATATAATGGAACATCCAAGAACTGCAGGACAATTACAAAAAATGTAACATATATGTCATGGGATTATCAAAAGGAGTAGAAAAGGGGAAGAGAAGAAATACTTGAAGTAATAATGACTGAAAATTTTCCAAAATGAATGACAGCACCAAACCACAGATCCAGGAAGCTCAGAGCTGGATAAATGTTTTTTAAAAAAATCTACACGTAGGCCTATCATATTCGAACTGCAGAAAAATAAAAGATAAAGAGGAAATCCTGAAGAAGAAGAAAAAAAACCACCACAGTTTACCTATAGAGAAACAAGGGTAAGAACTGTATCAGATTTCTCTCCAAACACCATGCAAGCAAGACAGTGGAGTGAAATACTTAGTGTTGAAACAAAAAACCCACCAACCTAGAAAAATCTGTATCCAGTAAAGTTATCCTTAAAAAGTGAAAAAATTAAGACAAAATTGAGGGAATCTGTCACCAGTAGACCTGCCTTGCAAGAAAGTTAATTTCTTCAGCGAGAAGAAAAATAAGATAGGTCAGAAATTCGATAGACACAAAGAAAGGAATAGTGTTAGAGAAGCAATAAATAAAAGTAAAATGAAATATCTTCCTTTTCTTACTCTTAATTCACCTAATACAAAACAGTTTGATCAAAATAATAACATTATACTAGATTATTATATCTTATAAAAAAGTGAAATGAGTAACAGTAATGCTAAAAGAATGGAAGGGAGCAATTGGGAATGTTAATTGTAAAAGTTAATATTATGTCTAGGACAAGCACCAAAAAGTTTCTTTTAAAGAATTGAGATGCTATAAAGGGTGGAAAGAGAATCATATAAAATTATCAACTTAAACCAAAGAAGGGGAGAAAATGGAAGACAAACAAATAAATAAATAAAACAGGAACAAGGACAAGTAAAAAAGTTCTAAATATGGTAGATATTAATACAACTCTATCAATAATCATGTTAAATGTGAATGTTCTAAATACACCAATTAAAAGAGAGACCTTCAGAGTGGATTAAAAAAAAAGATCCAACTGTATATTGTATAGAAACTCCACTTTAAATATAAAGACATATATTTGGATTTAAAGTAAACATATGGAGAAAGATATACCATGCTAATACTAATTAGAATGAATCTAATTAACCAATGACACCCCAATAAATTTAACAAATTCTTTTGAAGAGAAGCTACATTAATTTCAGACAAGCAGAAATCAGAGCAAGATAAATTGTCAGGGATAAAGAGGGGCATTACAGGATGGCAAAGGGATCAATTCTCCAAAACTAATAATCTTTATTGTGTATGCACCTAACAAAGCATCTTAATATGTGAGGCAAAAAACTGAGAGGACTGCAAGAAAAAAATGGACAAACCCACTATCAATATCCTCTACCAATAACTGACAGATCCAGCAAGCAGAAAATCAGTGAGGATATAGTTAAACAGAACAGCACCATCAATCAACTGGATCTAATTGACCTTCATAAACTACTTCATCAAACAGCAGAACACACATTCTTCTCAAGCTCAATGTGGAATATTCACCAAGAGAGATCACATAACAGACACCTTAACAAGCTTTAAAAAGAAAGAAAGAGGGGGGAGAGAGAGAGAGAGGGAGAGAGAGAGAGAGAACTACATAAAATATGCTCTTAGATCACATGGATTCAAGTAGAAATAAATAACAGAAAACTGGTTAAACTTTAAAATATTTGCTAGAAAATTCCAAAATATTTGGAGATTAAACGACATACTTCTAAATAACACATAATAAAGCATAAGTCTCATGAGAAATTTAAAAATATTATGAACTAAATGAAAATGAAAATACAATTACAAAAAAATAGCAAATGCAGTGCTTAGAAGGAATTTATAGCATTGTGTACACAGAAGAAAAGACCTAAAATCAATAATTTATTCATCCACCTTAGGAAACTAGAGAAAGAAGAGCAATATAAACTTAAAGCAATCAGCAGAAAAGAAAGAATAGAAATTAAAGCAGAAATCAATTAAATCACAAACTGGAAATCGGTAGAGAAGATTAATGAAACCAAAGACTGATTATTTGAAAAGATCAATAAAATTTAATAAACCTCTAGTCAGGCTAACCAAGACAAAAAAGACAGAAAACACAAATAATTACTAATATCAGAAGTGAAAAAACGGCCTGTACTACTGATCCCATAGACATTAAAAGGATAATAAAGGAGTATTATGAACAACTCTTTGTCCACAAATTCGATAACTTAGATGAAACAGGCCAATTCCTTGATAGATACAATCTACCAAAATTCACACAAGAAATCAT
>NW_005370558.1:1248918-1256792 GCF_000412655.1 Myotis brandtii | reverse complement strand
TGAAACCAAATATATATGAAACCATATATATATGAAACCAAATCAATAATTAATAACCTTTCAAAAAAGAAGCACCAGGCCCAGATGGCTTCAGCACTTAATTCTAACATGCACTTAAAGGACACCAATTCACTATAATTTCTTCCAGGAAAAAGAAGCAGAGGGGACACTTCCTAACTTGTTAGATGAGGCCAGCATTGCTCTAATACCAAAACCAGATAAACACATTACAAGAAAAGGAAACCACAAACCAGTATCGCTCCTGAACACTGATGCATACATTATCAACGATATATTAGCAAATTGATCCAACAATGTATAAAAAGAAGTATACACCATGACTGAACATGACTTATTCCGGGTATGCAAGGCTGGCTCAACATTTAAAAATCAATTCATAAGAGGAAAAATCACATTATCATATCAATAGATATGCATTTGACAAGATCCAACACCCATTCATGCTTTTAAAAAATCTTAGAAAACAGAATAGAGGGGAACTTTCTCAACTTGATAACGAGCATGTGCAACACGTACAAAAATACCTACAGCTACCATCACACTTAATGGTGCGAAACCAGGTGTGTGTCTCCTAAGATCGGGAACAAGGCAAGGATGTCCCCTTCTCACCACTCCTACTCAATCATACTGGAAATCCTAGCTAACACAATAAGACAAGACAAGGAAATAAAAGATATGTAGATTGGGAAGGAAGAAATAAAATGGCCATTATTCACAGCTAATGACTGTCTCTGTACAAAATCCCAAAGAATCAATTTTTTTAAAAAACTGGACCTAATAATAATTATAGGAAGATGGCAAGATACAAAAAAAAAAAAAAAAAGTCGCCCTGGCCAGTGTGGCTCAGTTGGTTGGGCGTCATCTCATGCATTGAAAGGTGCCGGTTCCATTCCTGGTCAGGGCACATGCCCAGGTTGCAGGCTCCCACAGTGGGAGGCATGCAGGGGGCAGCTAATCCATGCTTTGCTCTCAAATGGATGTTTCTCTTTCTCTCTCCCTTTCTCTTCCTCTCTCTCTAAAAATCAGTAACATAAAAAAGTCAATTGCTTTCATAGAGCAACAATGAATAGCTGAAATTTGAAATTTAAAACACAATACCACTGACATTAACATCAACAAAAACAATAATTACTTAGGATAAATCTAACAAAATAGGAACAGGATCTATGAAGAAAACTATAAAACTCTGATGAAAGAAATTAAAGATCTAAATAAATGAAGAGATATCTCATATTCATGGAAGGAAAAAAAAATATTGTTAAGATGTCAATTCTTGCCGACTTGATCTATGGAATCAGCACAACCCTAATAAAAATCCCAGCCAGTTCTTTTGGATATTAATGAACTAATGCTAAAGTACATATGAAAAAACAAAAGCATTAGAGTAGCCAGCACAATACTGAAGAACAAAATCAGGAACTTACACTACCTGCCAACTTTGAGATTTACTCTAAAGCTACCATAATCAAGACTGTGGTGTGGGGGCCCAGCCTGTATGGCTCAGTGATTGAATGGCGACCTGTGAACCAAGGGGTCACGGATCAATTCCTGGTCAGGGCATATGCCCAGGTTGTAGGCTCCATCCCATGTTTCTCTCTCATCGATGTTTCTAATTCTCTATCCCTCTCCCTTCCTCTCTGTAAAAAATCAATAAAATATATTTTTTAAAAAAAAGAATAGTCTTTCCAACAAATGGTGCTAGAACTGGACATTGACATGCAAAAACAACAACAAAAAAAGCCCACCTTCTCAGACATGCCCTTGTTCCCTGGCATACACAGACACCATCCACCACCACTTTCTTTGAGAAGTGTATGTCGGCTCTCCTGGCACCTGCCAGCTTACCCTCCATCTGCCCCATTCAGCCTGTTTCATGCCCAACCACTCCCGAGTCAGGTCAAAACTTTCAGAGCCCGTGGCAACTGTTCACATCAAAGTTAGGCCTTTCTTCAGTCCCAGGTCCACTCCTCTTTATTTCCTTCCTTTGGTTTGCATCAACTGCCTCCTGGAGGAACTGTATCTATTTGTTGGGCCCTGCCTTCTCCCCAGCACTGTGCGCATGGCAGCTGCTCAGTGAGCACTTCCCAAATGAGTAAGCCTTTAAGTTATGTACATGACACATGTCTACTGAGCGTGTACATCAAATATCAACACCCCGTGCGATTACCTTTGAGTGGGAAGGTTATGTATGGGCTGTTAAGCCTTTAAGTTATGTACATGACACATGTCTACTGAGTGTGTACATCAAATATCAACACCCCGTGCGATTACCTCTGGATTTTTGTATTTCTTTTTTGCTCATCAGAACTTCCTAACTGTTCAATAGTGAACATGTATTACATTGGATAATAAAAATAATAATAGAAGCAAAAAAATGGCAAGAAATCACAATATAAGAAAGGCCAGCTTTATACAAAGGAAACATCAGACGTGATGATTCACTTTATTGAAGGCTCTTTTTGCTTTGTAAAGGCTTTGTCGTAAAATTGTTTTATGCGGGGAGCAGTCCAAAAAGGGGGTTTGATTTGTGGGGAACTTTTGAGGACGGTGTGAAATTCAGAAAGTCCTGTTTCCCCAGGAGAACGAAGAGCTGCTCCTCTCCCTGCCTTCCAGCCACGCGCCACTTCCCTCTCTTCTCCTCCAGAGCGGTCACAGCACATTCCCAGCTCTGTCAGTTCTGAGCTCCGTGGCTCCTGACCCCTGAGCCTCTGGGATTTCTCCTTCAGAAGCAGGTGGTTTTGTTGTTGTTGTTTTAATTTTTATTTATTGATGAGAGAGAGAGAGAGAGAGAGAGAGAGAGAGAGAGAAAGAGAGAGAGAGAGAGAGATTGGATTCTCAGTTGTTATAACCAGAAAGGAGCCTTTAATGAACTGGATGGACCCAGGAATACCCTCAGTCTCAGAGGCGAAAGGCAAGAGCCATTCTCTGGATCTCTGGCCTCAGAGCGGAATCTAGGAGCATAACACTTGACAGATGAGGAGATAGATCAGAGAAGGGAAGTAACTTACCTACACTCACCCAGTTATTCAGTGGAAGAAACAGGACTCAGGACTCCAACCTTGGTCTGACAGATGCTAACGCTCCATGATAAATGAAGCTTTATGTTCAAGTAACTTTTAAAAACGGCCAGCCTGAAAAAATGGCCAGGCTCTGAGCCAGGACCACCAAGGGAAAGCCACCGTCTCTGCCCCATGGAGCTTGCATGCTGGCAAGGGAAACCCAGCACACAACTCCTACCAGCAGCACACTGACTTCCGCCTGAGAAACAGTCTGCCCGGCTGAAGTCCACGCCCTCAGCCAGGTGGAATGCAAACATATGGCAAAACTACAGCTAGCCACGTGGCACCCTGCAGAAACCTCCGCTGATAAATCCCATTCACACCACTTCCAACTGTCACCGTGTGGCTCGTCCCATGTGCAAGGCACTGTGCTTGGCACTTCATACCCATTATTGGATATGAACAGCCAATGACCATCCTATGATGTGAGCTCACTTATCCCCATTTGCAGGCAAGTAGATTGAGACTCTGAAAATAAGTGAAAAATCAAAATATACTATACTACGTTCTTATAGGAGCTCTCCCAGCACTATGAGAACTGCCCCTGGCATGAACTGCATCAAGCAGAGACCCCTGCCCTGCCCCAAACACACAACACACCACACACACACACACACACACACACACACACACACACACGGAGCCTCTTGGCCTCTCTTGAGGCAAAATTCTCAACGAGACTATGGGGGTAACTTCTGCATCTCCATGGCAACTAGTTGAGCCAGGCCTGTCAGAAACCCGGGGTACAAAGGCCTGAGGGAGGAGGACCCAGAGGTACCTGGAAATCTTCCAGCAGAAATCCCTCATTCTGGACCCAGAGCTGCAGAGGCACTGATGCCCAGCCAGGGCTCCACCTGCTCCCCAACTCCAACCAGGTGCCAGGCACCTGCCCAGTCCAGATGGGAAGGGACCGTGGCCGCAGGTCCTCAGCATCCTTCCTCTCAGATCACAGTGAGACGGGGGAGGCTGGGGGGCAGGGAGGGCTTCGGCCCAGCTCTGCCACAGACTGACTTCAACACTGCGCAGTGCCCACCCTTGCTGCGGAGTCAGGCACATGGGCTCCACCCTGGCTCTGCCACCTATTAGCAGAGTAACTTCTGAGCTTCAACTTCCTCATCAGTTAAATGGAGACGGTGACGGCACCTCCTTCCCCGAGTTGTTCCGAGGATGAAATACACATACTGTACGGACAAGGGTGCCTCCTACAGAAGCCTGGATGGCCACCATTAGAGCACTTACCTACATACAGGGCGGGGCAAAAGCACGTTTACAGTTCTGAGTATGGGAAACAGTGTATTCTTGTATTATTATTTATCAATTATTGTATTATTTTCCAAAGGAACAACTGTAAACCTACTTTTGCCCCACCCTGTATTTTATCGCCCGTTTCATTATCTTGAACAACACAGGGCAGGGGTCCTGCTGTCTAGCTCACCCCAGTGCCTAGGACGGTGCCTGGCATACTCAAGGCACTCAATAAATACTTCTCAGATGGATGCGTAAATGATCGACAAGAATGCTAGAATGGGTCCCTTTCCTGCTCTGGACCACCTTACCCTGGAGGGAGGTAGACATGCTGAGTGCTAAGCTGGGGGCATATAACCCCAGGCTGAGCAAACAGGCCCCCAGCATCCCTAACAAAGACCACAGAAGGCTGGTTGTCCTTGACAAGTGGTCTTCCAACATCTGCCCTTGTCCCAGTAAGTATCACATAGGAAGTGCTCAATAAATACAGGTTCAAGGCCAGCTCACATTGCCCTTTCCCTCCCAGGTGGCCTGCTCCAAGCAACCACAATTATTCCTTCTGCTGCTCCCACATCTCCCTCAAATGCATTAAACCCTAGGCTGCACTCCTTCCCCCCAACCCGCCGCCCCCCAGGAGAGCCAGGAGGGGTTGGCAGCTGGTGTTCAGGTGTCCCCTGCAGCTCCTCCCAGGCACTGTGAAATTTTTAAAAATGTTCATGACTTCCAGACTCCTCAGCACTAGGGAGAGGCAGTCACTTCCCTTTCTGCGGGTCTCAGTTTCCCCGTCTGCAAACTGGGACAACCATCCTTGCCTGGCCCGCTTCCCAGGACCAAAATGCAGACTCGTTAGGGGCTTTGCAAACCTGAATTCTGCATCGATCCTTACGTCTCCCCGGAGAAGAGTCTACCTTGCGAAGGGGCCAGCGCCATTCTCAGAGGACACGGGCAACAGTGGCCAGGAGCCAGCCCGGCCTCTCTTGACTACGAAAAGGCTACCACTTGCCAGGTTCGCTCCTGGCATCAAAGTCTGCCCGAATGGATGACAACAAAGCCTGGCAGCCAGTTTTCCTCTTTGGGGGCACGCACACACACCGTCCCACTCATAAATAAAAATCTGATTATCGCAGGCTTTTCCAGAGCTAATGTGACTGAGTTTTAATCTTTTATAAAGAAAAACTCATAAAATATTCAAGTGAGGCCTGTGCATCTCAGGAGGCTGGAGGTGGCTCTCGGCAGCCCCCAGCTACAGACACAAAAAGAGGGGGCCCAGGACCCGTGCCATCAACGCCTGGAGCATCTTGTCCGCTGTGGCTGGTGTTCAACCAAGTCATTATCAGTGAGGAGGTAGGTCTGGGCTCTGCCGGCACAGCTAGCTCTCCAGCCAGCCTGCTCCCTTGGCTGCTCTCCATGCTCTTGGCTCTTTCTGCTCTACAAGCTCGGGGATGCCCTGGGCTGCCTTTCAGACTCTGCAGCACTGGGAATAGGCTGAAAGGGGCAAAATGAGACTGGTAAGCCCCTGCCCTAAGGCATAAGGGAGAGAAAGAAAGAAAAGACCCTCTGCCCTGGGCTGCCTTTCAGACTCTGCAGCACTGGGAACAGGCTGAAAGGGTAAGCCCCTGCCCTAAGGCATAAGGGAGAGAAAGAGAGGAAAGACCCTCCCTTCCCACTCACGAATTCAGGCTCACCAGGAGCAGGCTATTAAAAGCATGTACCGCAGCCTCTGTAACCTGGCCTACTCAAGCTCCCTCTCTAGGATTCCCTCACTCACCCATCCATCCAGAAATTATTTGCTGTGACCTTACCGTGGGCCAGACACTGCGAGCGCTAGGGATACAACACAATGAGGGACACACACAAGAACACGTGCCCTCCTTCGTGGAGTGAGGGGTGATTCCTGAGCTGGGGCAGGGACAGCACAGGGTGAGCCTGGGATAACGTGGAGAGTGTAAGAAATTGACCAAAGATGACCAGACCTGTCCAAAGGACAGAGGAGCCTGCTCGAAGGGGTGGCCACTGGCCAAATCTGGAATAATTTGAGCAACAAAATAATGATAGTAATGCATTGTAATCCATAAAAGAAGTCTAAACTGGTATAAGTGTAGATACCCAGGAGTCTACACTGATACAAATAAGTGAATAAGCAAATAAATGGAAGGGGAAGTAGAACTCGTTCTACAGTAGAATTCAAATTAATAAATGGAGAAGGAATGATGGCAATAGGAAATCCCTATTTGAAAATGCCACAGTGATAACTGTTGCAGGCAAAATTAGTGGACAAACAGTACGAGGAGATAAGGTATCGGCATAGTCACAAAGCATCTCCCACAAAATACTTACTAATATAAAGGGAAAGAGAGTAGCTTTACAGAGAACTTGACAGATATCACCTCAATCAAGTTCAAAGTTCACATCACCAGGTAGCTCAGTTAGTTAGAGCGCCGTCCCAATACCCAAGGTTATGGGTTTGATCCCCAGTCAGGACACATACAAGAATCAACCAATGAATGCATAAATAAGTAGGACAACAAATCCATGTCTGTCTCTCTCTCTCTCTCTCTTCAATAAATTAAGTTTGTTTGTTTTTTTGTTTTTGTTTTTAATATATTTTATCGATTTTTCACAGAGAGGAACTGTTGCAGGCAAAATTAGTGGACAAACAGTACGAGGAGATAAGGTATCGGCATAGTCACAAAGCATCTCCCACAAAATACTTACTAATATGAAGGGTAAGAGAGTAGCTTTACAGAGAACTTGACAGATATCACCTCAATCAAGTTCAAAGTTCACATCACCAGGTAGCTCAGTTAGTTAGAGCGCTGTCCCAATACCCCAAGGTTTGAGTCCGCAGGCCGACGCTCTATCCACTGAGCCAAACCGGTCAGGGCAATAAATTAAGTTTTTAAAAAACTTCCCCAGGGGACGGTTTTCAGACTGTACTATACACTTCCTATCCACATTTCCTAACTGCAGGAGTACAACGAACTGAATTCACTGTTAAGCTTTTTTTCTACAAATTTTGGCTGGGACCTGTTACATCCTATCTGCAACTGAGCTCCTCATTAGAACCATGAAGGAATAAACATCAAACTAACTCCAGCAGAAAGACGTGGAATGGGCTAGTCCTGCCCACGTGGTCAGCTGCTCGGTTTCCCGGGCCTGGCTCAACCTGGGATGTTTTATTACAGCCGTATAACATGGTCATATTTTCTGCTAGTAAAATTGTCCCTGGGTCATACAACGCAACCAAATTGATCAATATTTCACGGTGCTGTTACAAAAAAAAGGCTTTCTGGTATCTTCATGCTTCCCTCCCAAAGCCACCGCCACCACACACACACACACACACACACACACACACACACACAGCCCATCTTCATCGGTAAAGGAGAATAATAATATCTCCTCATATTATTGCCCTAAAGATAAATGTGATAAATACCAACTAAGTACCTCCATTCACTCACTCAACAAGGAGTTAATATGTAGCTACTTACTGTGTCAGACCTCGGCTGGGAACTGAGGACAGTGATGAAAAGACAGACACAGACT
>NW_005370558.1:1246372-1248793 GCF_000412655.1 Myotis brandtii | reverse complement strand
CCCACCTTGTTTTAGGGTCCTCCACAAGGACACCTAGTCTATGTCTGCTCCTCGGTCCATCTATCCACCTACCTCTCTTTCTCATCCTCCTCCTCACCCCCACACCCCTTCCATCCCACCACTCCCCAAATACGCTGTTCAAGTAGACCAGCTGCTATTTTCATCCTCCCTCAGAAGATATGTTTAAGCGTTTTGAAAGATCATTTGCCTATAAAGCCTCCCCCAATTATAACCTTCCTACCTCTCATCAGAGCCTAGGATGACCTCTCCTTTTCCCTCTGCCTATCTCAATATTAATCACACCACAGGTCACACATCTCCTCCAGCAGGTGTCCCCTCTCACCCCCCACCACACCTCAGCATCCCCAAAGCCATAAAGGAGCCAACATCCTGACTTCCCAGGAGTCCACCTCACCCTTCTTCTTGCCTCTCTGACAACAGGTCAAGAGCAAGGGCCATGTCCACAGTGTCAGAATCCCCGTCCAGCACAGGACAGGCAGGGCAGCAGTTCTGGGCACCAGGTGGCTGGTGGCTGAAAAGCACCCTCCAACGCACTCCACCATGGCCACGGTGGTGAGTAGCAAGCTCTGGGAAGGCAGTTTTTCTCAACACCAACTCCAGCTTCTTGCACGGAGCCTGGTGCATAGTAGGTGCTCAATAAATAATGGTTAGTTGTTGTTGAGACTGTTCATCTTTGAAAGATTCGCTGAAGAAGGCAGAGAAGTTCCTCTGTGGTTAATGGAGAAGAAATGAGCAATTATATGTTGTGCTCTTAAACACGGGAAACTGTTCTTAGAAAGGCAGGTGTGTGAATGTCAACGGGTCAGGGGCTAGGAAGGCAACTCCCACAAGTAAACCAGGCTGGGGTCCGGAGTTGGGAAGACAAGGAGAGCGATCTCACCCGTTCCTGCGGACCGTTGCCAGCGGGAGCACGTGTCCACCGCTGCCCAGATGTCCAGGTTGTCAAAACTAGTGGGAAATCTGAATTTTTACAGCTCTTGTTGCCAGAGTTTGATCTCTGGCTTAACCTCTGTGCAAACACTCTCCCCTCCTCCACCCGGTCCGCCCCTCCCCTCCCCCCCCAACTTGTTTACACCACTTTTGAAGAGAAAAGGTGTTTTTATAATTAGCACAGTGTTTATATTCCAAGGAGAGCTTTCAGAAGGCTTAAAAATAGACTGAGTCCTTACACCCCTTCCAGCTCTTCCCCTGAAGAAATCTTGTTTACACTAGCATTTTCCTTGGCAACCCTTCTTTTGAAAAGGTCAGCCGCAGTTCACAAATTCTTACACCGGCAGCTCCGAATTATTGGGAGTTTGTAGTACACGTTTAGGCAACTTCCAAACCCCCACTAACAGCATGTCCCAGGGATAAATGCTCACAGAGGAACCCCGAGTAGAGTATGTTCCAGATCTTGAGGGCCTGGCCGCTGGAGGGCTCTGGGTCCTATAACAAACGTGGACTCCAGTGTAAGAAAACTCAACGTAGGGGATTTAGGTATCACCTTAAGTGCTTGGTTTATCCAAGTTACTGAACGGGTGTCCTCGGGACAAAAAGAACCAGAGAAACAACCACCTAAAAAAGCAGCTTTCTCCTAGGGCAATATTTAAGTATTTAAGTCTATTCACCTTAGCCAACAGGTCATTAAACAAAAAGTGTGCTTGGAGGTGGAATGAGTGGCTGGCTTGAGAGAAGCTGAGTAAACAAAGTTAATCTCCTTTCTTTACTGCAGGACTTTTCAGAGCCTTGAAAGGTCCCATGGCAGAGGATGCTCCATTCACAGGTTAATTTGGCTCTAAACTCACCCTCCCCTTCTCCTTCTCTCCCTATGGATCACCCATGGAGCATACTGCCTGTCACCAACTTCCGGAGATGAGGGGAACAAGCGTACACTTCTAGGATTGAGAGAGGAATGGACTTAAGATCCACAGCTGGTCAGTGAGTGACCGAGGCTACCCTTGAGCCCAGGGGTAGCCACCCTCCCTCAACACCAGCACTGCCTGGCTACTGTTTGGCTGAGCAAGACAGGATCTGACAGAAGACAAGGCAAGAATCCCAGTGTCCAAGCACCAGGGAGCAATTCCCAAATCCCCAGCCTGTTCTTAGCACAAACTGCTCCAAAAGGAGAAACCAGCAGCCGGGCCCACCATGCAGGAGCCTGGTTCTAAGAGGCCCAGCTAAGCAAGCAATCAGCCAACGATTGCTTACATACCTCCAAGGACAGGGATGTCACCCCCCTTTCGGGTTCCCCGTGTCTGGATGCGGGCTCGAGGAAAAGAACACTTCTGGTGTTTCCCGTGTCTGCAATGCTGCACGCAGTAGTGTTTGCCTGGGAGATGCAGCTTTAGATACAGCTGCAGGTGTATTAGCCAAAGAACATAGAGGCACAGTCCACGGACACAGACACAATGTGGTAACAGC
>NW_005370558.1:1221369-1246286 GCF_000412655.1 Myotis brandtii | reverse complement strand
GGCAGGGGCGGGCAGGGGGATGAGGGACATCTGCAATAGTGTCAACAATTTAAAAAAGAAAAAGAATTTTTAAAAAATACATCTGTGGAAGCAAGCACTGAGCCACGGGGACGTAGAGGTATGGCAACCTTGATCTAAATTTCAACTCCACCACTTACTCGTGGGTACGCTGTTTTGGCCCTGGGAGCCTCGTATCCGCACCCCTAAAAGCGGAGGGTACCACTCCTGGCTTGGAGGAGGTGCTGAACGAGAAGCTGCAAGCAGCCCCCTTAACTCAGCACAGCTACTTGGTGAACAGCATGGGCGGTGGGTGCAACCCACCCCGCTCACTCCCCTCCCAGGGCCTGCAGCTCCCCTTGGGTCAGCTATCCTTACGTCCGGTCCTGGAAACTGACCAGACGAACCTGATGCGAAGGAAGGGCAGAGACTGGGCAGCGCATCTGCAGTGACGGCTGCCTCTGACCAGAAGGGATTGGAAAATCCTAACAACTCCGGTGCCGAAGGGGTGGGTGCTCCAGAGCCTGCCCAGATGGGGAAACTGAGGCCCAAGGGAGGTGGGCTCTGCCTCAGCACACGCAGCAGGTCGGTGGGGGCACCAGACGGGGCATCCGACACCCCTCCTTTCGTGCACCCACCACGGGGGGAAGAGCTCTAGGAAGGTGGTGCGATGTCCCCAACCCTCATCACGTCCCACTGATTTTTTAATAGACTTTAACAATTTACTGACACCAGTGGAGCTGATAAAGGTTTAATTGAATTAATTAGCCGTCACGACTTACTCTTGAGTTCCCTTTGGCTCGGGGGAGGCTGTGCCAGCCGCCTGTCTAACCCCCTGCGTCCCAGAAAGGCTGCCACTCACTCCCACTTAAGACAATCCATCGGGTCGTCACCAGTTTCCTTCCTGAACTGGCTCTTACTCTGGCCCCACCTGAATCCCAGAGCTGAGACATGTGCCTGCCCTGAGTGGCTAAGTCCCATCCCCAGGACACCTGGATGGAGGAGCTCCCCTTGTGGAATGAACGCGGGCTTCTCCTGCAGGTTCCCCGGGTGGCAGGAGGTCAGTGCCCCAGCGTGGGAGCCATCTGTTGGCCGGGACTGGGACAGGGCCACCTATCTATCCTCCACTGTCCCATCCGCACAGCCTCAAAGGAGAGGCTGGCTGATGCCACTAAAAGGGTGGTGCACGAACCTGCAGCATCAGCACCTGGGAGCCTGTGAGGGTGCGGGCTCTGGGGCATTACCCTCACCCACTGAATCAGCACCTCTGGGAAGAGGCCCGGGGAGCTGTTTTCACAAGCCCTCCAGGTGGTACACACACTGAAGGTAGAGAAGAGGGGGTCTGGTCTGGATGATTATTAACATTCCTTCTAGATGAAAAGTCCGGGAAACAATCCAAAATATGAAAACCAATTCACTTACAAGATATTCTTTTCATTTGTTTTAATTGACTTTAGAGAGAGGGGAGGAGAGAGAGAGAGAGAAACATCGATGTGAGAGAGAAACATCTATCACCGCCCGCACGAACCTGGACCAGAGAGGGAACCTGCAACGTGGTATGAGCCCTGACCAGGAATCAAACCCACCACCTCTCAGTGCATGAGATGATGCTCAACCAACTGAGTCACACCGGCCAGGACACTTACAAGATATTCTTCACAGCATGATGTGTGAGAGGGGGAACCAGAAGTAGCCAAGCAGGGCAGTATTGGGTAAACTAGGGTACAGCCACTTCATGGAACACCAGAAACCCAAACCACAGGGTTTACAATAAAACTGGGAAACACTCATTGTAGAACGGTGAGCGCTTAAAAAAAAAAAAAGCAGGAGAAAAAAATGTATCTATTGCACCTATTGCTTAAAAATATAATAATTAGAAGGAAAACAATCAAAATGTCAGAGGTATAGGTGATTTTATTTCTTCCTCAGATTTTTCTGTGTTTTCCAACTTTTTCTATAAAGAGCACGTGCTACTTTTCATAATGAAGTAAGACAAACTTTGTTTTACACAAAGATTCTGTGAGAAGAAACCGCTGAGAAAGCAGAAAGTTCTACACTAACTTGGAATTCACTCAGCATTTGAGCGTCTCTCTCCCTCGCTGGCCCTGCGCACAGTAGGTGTGAAGGGAGGGAGGGCCGGAGGGAGGGAGGGAAGTGGTTTCAGACGAACCACTCTATGAAACTGACTTCTTCCCTGGCATTTCACTGGATGAATTATTTAAGTAAAAAACATAATGGTGAGAAACAAAACCACCCCGAAGAGACAGACCCCGGAGAAAGGGAAATTCCCCCGGTGCCATGAGGGTGTCCTGGACGGCACCTCGCACGCTCACGCTTTCCCTGCACACACCTGGCTGCAGACACACTCATGACGCCGGTGATGAGTCACTGTTTCCAGGAACTCCTAAGCCCTTGATGCTGGCGCTCGGCAGCAAGTTCACCCCAGCCGCATGGTAAGTGGACGCCCAGGAATCAATCGTTACAACGTGGAGATCAGGAACCAGGTGAGCAAACACCAGGCATGGATTAGAAGCTGGGTAAGAGGTCGGGATGGGGGCTCACCCTCACCCCCCCTCCTTCGGTGGGCTGGGAAGCCATCACACCAACTGCCCCGGCAGGAGGGACAACAGGCACCAAGTGCATGGGGGACGAGGGACATACAAAAGTATAGAAGCTTCTAGGAGAGCCACCCAGTACTGCAGGGTCCAGGGCTGCATGGGGAAGCAGGGAAACAAACACAGGCTGGGCCATGAGTACAAGGGGAGGGGAGGCAGGGTATGGGATGGGAGCATCTCTCTTCTAAGCACCAGGGGCCTGGGAGAGGCTGGACAGGAGAGGGAAAGGGAAGGGTCACTCTCATTCTGCTATGGCTCATTCCAGCAAGCCCCAGGGAGGGGGGCACACCACACCCTGGGTGCCCCCCACCCAACCTGTGTGGGCAGGACACAGCACCAGGGCACTGGATGGCTGCCCACTAGGTTCTGGAATGGCCACACTTTCCTAAATCTCAGGAAAAGCCAATCAGCAGCAGAGTGGGAGACAAGAGTACAGCGATCATTCCGAGACACCTGACCATTCTCCTTTCTCTTCCCCAAACGTTGTTGTCAAGACCTGTGACGGTGCCCCACCCGGACCCATGGAGAGAGGGACGCAGATCTCCAAGCGAGAGCCAACAAGCTCTCTACATCCCAGAATAACCCTGGCTGCGGGCACAGCGGCCAAGGAGAAGCCTTGGTCTCCCTCTAAGCGTCACACAACAGCGACGTGTGAGAGGACCATCGTGCCCAACCTGCTCCTTTCCCAAGAGGGCACGCTCAGAGAGGGAGAGGTCCTTGCTGGGGTCCTTGCTGCACCCAAACCCCAGGCTCCTGGCTTGGGCACTACAGGAGTCCCTGGCGTAGAGGATAAATGGTAAGTGACACAGGGGCTTGCTGGGTACCACGAAGTCCTACAGAGCTGGACCAGAGAAAACTCAAACGCAGTAACGAGGTCCTTGTTTCTGGACGGGATCAAGCAGAAACTGGACAGACAATCACTTGGCAGATATGATACTGAAGAGACTGAAGAACAAGAGCTGGGTTTGGGGGGAGGAGGAGAATGACTTGGCATCCCATCCTGGTTGTGATATTTTATGAGTCTTCCTCAGCGGAGCAGATTGATAAGCAGGGTCCGATAAGGTACCAGTGATGAGTCTGTGCCGTGGTCTTCAAACTGGGTTCCATTCCTCCCGCCTGCTTCAGGAGTCACCCAAGGGGCGGCCAGGCAGGTAAGAACCTGTCTCCCCCGTCCACTTCCCCGTCACCTGAGCCCACAAAAATGTTTTCTTTTCTTTTAAAATCAGAGTATAGAAGCTGAACTTTTAGCTCAGAGAAAAAGTCTGGCCTATAACATTAGCATACTCATCTGTATACGAATACAGTCATAAGATATAATTTTTAATATTTTTATGGAGGAAGGAGCCCACAAAAGCAAAAGTGCCTAGGGCCCACGAAAGTCAGAACGGGGACCTCCCTCCCCAATTTTAACCATCATTTTTATCTGATATACTGAGCTCCCATGTTAAGATTCCATTTGTGAAAGGGTTCTTTGGCTAAAACAATTTTTGAAATCTCATAGTGAATAAAAAAAAAAAATTTTTTTTTACCAAGTTTTAGGGTCTCAACTCATGAACAAATTGAAATATGATGCCGTGTGAGTCACTGAGCTTTTCCAAGCCAAAGGCTCCACCTCTGCGACACAGCTGTACCCCCCAGTTCTCATGACCAGGCCTGATGTGTCGCTGGCTTTAGGGGTCAGCGTTCCTTAGTAAGAAATGTAGACACACTCTGTGTTATCCTTTCTTTTCATGTCATTTTCAGTGTATGTCTCAAGACACAGAAAGTGCTAGATGGAATATAATAATGCTGACCCCTTCACTAAGGGATCCCACACTTCAGACTGGCTCCCAAGCTCACACAGGGACCCCTCCTTATTCAGGAAGGAGCAGTTCAAATGTGAAGGAGGGAAATCCTCAAAACTGGATAAACGAGCTAAACAGTCCCATCAGGAGAAAGGAAAATCCTTCAAAGAAAAACCTAGGCAAGGAGAAACTCGAAGATGGGCATCTGAATGAAGAAAAAAAACTGTCAACCTGGAATTTGATAGCTGGCAAAAATATCTTTCAAATATAAAGAAGTACAAAAGGTCAAGGAATTCATCACCAGTAGAACACCACCATGAGAAGTGCTGGTTCTCTAGTTATAATATCCAGAAAATTGGGAACACCGAAAATACCCATTAGAAGGAGACTAGTTAGTTACATAAACTACTAGAGGCCTGTTGCATGAAATTCGTGCACAGGTAGGGTCCCTAGGCCTGGCCAGCGATCAGGGCTGATCGGGGCCTTCCTTCCGGCTACCAGCAGGAGCCTTCCTTCATTCCACGCCACCACCCGCCCCCGCCCCCATTTCATGGTCAGTGCACATCATAGCAAGTGATCAAACTTCCAGTCTCCCAGTCGAATTCCCAAGGGGACACTTTGCATATTAACCTTTTATATATATAGATGGTAGATCCTTAAAACGGAATACTGAGCATGGATAAAAATTGAAGCAGATCTATTGGGGCTAACATGGAATGACCTTATAAAGTGAGAAAAGCTAAGCAATAAAACAACAGGAATGGTTTGCATTTGTGCCTGTAAATGTGCAAGAAATGACTTAGCATGAACCTCCCACTGTCACTAGTGCTTACCCACTGGAAATGGGGCTTAGGAAGATGGGGAGCAATGTGAAGGGGCCCTTTCTATTTTTAATCTTTATCCTACTTACTTCTGTGTCATCTGAATTGTTTTCAAAGAACATGCATTCATGTGATTTCAAGTTAAACATTTAAAAAACAAAAGAGGTCCTTGGCTAGGATTCAAGACAAGCCCAATAGACAGTCAACTTCTTAATTGGCCAACTGCTATTTATGATTTACTCAATTCGGATGAAAGCATCCACTCCTACTGCTTCCTGCCTCGCTATTTCATTTGATCCTAAATTCCACCCGCGGGTCCACTTCCTAAAAAAATCTCACAAAAGTTCACACGGGCGCATGTGTAAGGATGCTCCCTGCAGCTCTACTTGGGGTGGGGAGAAATGAAGGCAACCTGGCTGACCATTGCTGAAAGGCGGCTGTGTAAAAACTTGGAGCTGAGGACAAGAGTGAGAAACAGAATCTAGACACTATAGCACTGGTGTAAATTTTTTTAAAACATACACACAAAACAACAGCGCACATTTTGCAAGAACACATACAAACAAAAAGATCATGGTAAATACACAGAATGAATGACGTGGAGATGAGGAGGAGCTGAGCCAGAGGGAAACGGAGAATAAAAAGAAATTACTGAATGAAGCAAGAATGGAGGACTGCAATGAGACAAAAAAGATCATGCACCCCAAACCGAGTATAATTAACTTAACCTGCTGCACGTGAGCTTTAAAAGGGGGAGAGGGGAGGTAAAAACAGGTAACATTTGTGTGACTATGTGCTGGGGGCTTTACATGTATTGACCCCTTTCGTCTTTATCAGTAGCTCATGGGGTTCTCTGACCTCTATTTTATGAAGGGGAAACTGAGACACAGACAGGTGGGGAAACCTGGCCAAGGTCACACAGGGAGGAAGTAACAGAGGCAAGACTTGAATCCACACTGGCCGGCCCTGAGGTCGGTGCTCTTCACACCCACGAGGTAGCCTCTAACTCTACCTGCCCTACTTACAACGAGAAAACGGACGCTCTGCCTGTTCTCAGAATCACGGACGTTAGAATTAAAGCCTGTGTTACACCTCATTGGACCCCTTCATGTGGATGCAAATAGAGGCCCCCAAAAGCATGCAGGAGGCACCAGAGGCCAAGGAATCCCAGGCCAGCTCCCGCTCCCCACCTCCTCATCCCGCAGCACACTGACTCCTGCTGCTTCAAGACTAGTCAGAAATGTGGAGAAGAAACGGAAACGAAACAAAAATAACCTAAAGAACAGTAACTTGAACAAATGACCTGAAGGGTTAGGGACCAAGGGAGGGATGGGTGAGAGGACAAAACTTGCTTCCAGGTTTGTGACCCAGCCCCAACCACAACAAGAAAGCCTGGGGTTCAGCTACTAGGAGGCGGCATTTATGAGGTACATGGGAACCCCGTACCTTGGCTGGGCCTGCCACTCAGCGTGGATGGGGACTCCAGCCAGGGTACACGGGGTTTTGCTGGGCCTGGAAAAGCCCATGAGGCCCTGGCACGAGCGCTGATGTATCAGCTAATGTCTCATTCAAGTTGTCAGCGTTTTGTTAGAGCCAATTCAGTGGGTAATTAAGGAAAAAGTCGGGACCAGATGGGGAAGCAGATGCTAGCTCAGCCACAAGTTCCCTGCTAGTCTCTGGTAGAGCGCTGGGCTGGCCAAGTCCACGATTGAGGGCATGAGGCCACAGCAGCCCAGATAGGAGGGAGAGAAAGGAGCTGCCCATTTTAAAGATGAAGAAACTGAGGCCCAGAGAGGTGAGGAGACTTGAGGGATGTTGGAAAGATGACAGAATCAGAATGCAAGGAAAACCAGAAGCTTGAAAAAAGGGGGTGATTCTACCCCGAGGAAGAACTAGAGATAAGGCAGGACCCCCAGCCCCAAGCAGAACAAAGAACCTCCAGAAACAGGGGGAGAGGATGATACTAGGAGACAGGGGCCTGGGTTCTAGCCTCAGCTCTGCCACTTCCCTGCTGCCTCACCTCACCAGTCACTTTTCCTCTCTGTGCCTCAGTTTATGCATCTGTAAAATGGAAACGGAGGAATAGATCCCCCCTCTGCAGCTCACTCAAAGGAATAATGAAGTTTATACCGTGCGTAAGTGTTAAGGACAGGAGCTAGAATACCTGGGGGTTTGGTTCCTGGCTTTCCTACTCACCAAATGTGTGACATTTCATTTGGCCTCAATTTCTCCATCTGTAAAAGGGGAGTAACTGTATACCTCACATGTATGTTGTGAGGATCCAATGAGTTCAGAAGACTTAGTACAGCGTGAGGCACAAATGACAACCCTTACCACTGCTACTGTGGAACCAATAAAAAATAGCCATCGTGACATTCACAGAGCCAGCTAGAAAAATAATGACATTTCAATGTTAGTGAAAAAGTAGGATATACAGTGCACTATGTGACAGTTAAATTACACAAAGGAAAAAGGACACAGAAAAAAGACACAGTTAACACAGAGCAATGCTAATCATGATTATGCAGGGAAATAACCATGATGGATTTCTCTTCCTCTAGTTCTCTATATTTCAAATTTTTAATATACGAATAGCAATGAGTTTTAAACATTGGGGCTTTTTCACGGGGCTCCTTTATAACACTATCAGGATAAAATGAACACAAAGGCAGTGGTAACTGAACCCCGACCTGCAAAAGGAAGAAAGAGGGGAGTCCTGTGAGGCAGAGGGCGCTGGGACCACCAGCACCTCCTCCTCTCCCCCCACCCCACCTCCAGAGACCGACGACAGGAACATAAAACTAGGAGGCACTATGTATGTAAAGTTCTAGACCACGGAAACTAGTCTAACATGCAGATAATCAGAAAAGAGGCTGCTTCTGAGGGAGGAGGAGGCAACTGACAAAGGATGCAAGGGAACATTCTGGGAGCTGGACATGTTCTATGTTTCAAAACCTCTGGAACCATTAAAAACCTCTGAGATCCTGAAATCTAGAAGAGAATTGCATATACAAGTCACCACCCACTGAGGCACTTCTGCTAGATGTTGGAAGGTGCGGACAAATCAAAGGACATCACGAAGGACCATCTCAGAGCCACCCCCCCTTGAGATTCTGACACAGAGTCAGTAAGATGCCAACCGAACATGGCGGGAGAGGGGAGGGTGACAGGGAGCCCCACCTGTGGGATTTCTACGGAGAAATCCCAGTGGCAGCTAAGCATCTCCCAGCTAGGCCTTTCCAACTCAGCTCTGACCGCCTCAGGAGAGAATCTGGGCAGAGACACTGCCTGGCACCTCACAGTGCAGCTTCACTAAACCAGATGATGGAACCCAGACTGAGGCAACCTACAGCCCCAGCCCCACCCCCTCCACCCTGGGCTGCGGCATCACGCGTCTGTCATACAAGCTTCTGACATCTCGCCCTCCCCTTTCAACTCAAGATCTGAGGAAGCAGCCACCGATATCATTTTAGAGTATATATACCATATCAAAACATACCTTTCCTTATTTAGAATGAATAAAAAGCCCAGCCGGTGTAGCTCAGTGGTTGAGCGTCGACCTATGAACCAGGAATCACGGTTCAATTCCCGGTCAGGGACATGCCCGTGTTGCAGGCTCAATCCCCAGTGTGGGGCCTGCAGGAGGCAACAGATCAATGATTCTCTCTCATCATTGATGTTTCTATCTCTCTCCCTCCCTCCCTCTCAAAATCAATAATCATATATATTTAAAAATAAATCAATGTAATAAATGAAGCAAAAGGGGGAGAGCAAATTAAATAAAAATGTGTAACAAAAAAAAAAGGAGATAAGCATTCCAAGATTCAAAGGAACAAAATAAAACCCCTAGTTTTACTCCAGGAAGCTGAAATAAATTTTAGACACACTCTCTTTTGCATGCTCAACAAAATTCTAGACAACAAGAACAGAGTGAAATCGCCCTGGACAGTGTGGTTCAATTGGTTGGGCATTGCCCCATGCACCAGAAGGTTGCTGGTTCAATTCTCGGTCAGGGCACATGCCTTCGTTGTGAACTAGATCTCCAGTGTTGCAAGAGGCAGCAGATGGATGTTTTGCTCTCACATCAATGTTTCTTTTCTCTCTCTCTCTCTCTCTCTCTCTCTCTCTCTCTCTCTCTCCCTTTCTCTCCCTCTCTCTCTAAAAAATCAATAAAATACATTTTTTAAAAGAACAGAGTAAAATGAAAAGAAAGCTCAAGGAATTAAAAGACTGCAAAGAATCAAATAATGCCAGTGCAGAATTAAAACCAGCATCAGAAGCAATAAATAGCAGAACTGTCAATGCAGAAAACTGAGTGAGGCAAAGGATAAACTTGAAAAGCACTTACAAAACTCAGAGGAAATAAAGAGACTAAAATAATCAAAAGAAAAGAAAATTATGGAAAACAAACAATAGGGATAGATGGATATGCATGGACAATTGCCATTCCCAAAAGAGATGACACCAGTGGAACATATGGAACCAAAAGTTTCCTATTACTAAGAGCTAAATCTATAGACTGAAAGTACATACTATGTATTAGCAAACTAGTTAAAAGACACCAAAACATAGATATTGGCTGGAATAACCCTTGAACTTCAAGGATGAAAAATAATGATACAGGCATTCAGGGGGGTGGGGGAATCAGTCACTAAAGTAAAATATCATGTGGCCTCTGAATTATCTTCTGCAACATCTCAGTACTTACATCTATAGAGTAAGTACTGAGAGATAAAATATGTAACCCAAAAATATCATGTGGCCTCTGAATTATCTTCTGCAACATGAACAGCATAAGACTACAGAACATCTACAGAGTAAGTACTGAGAGATAAAATATGTAACCCCTTGATGTTTCTATCTCTCTCCCTCCCTCCCTTCCTCTCGAAATCAATAATCATATATATTTAAAAATAAATGAATGTAATAAATGAAGCAAAAGGGGGAGGGCAAATTAAATAAAAATGTGTAACAAAAAAAAGGAGATAAGCATTCCAAGATTCAAAGGAACAAAATAAAACCCCTAGTTTTACTCCAGGAAGCTGAAATAAATTTTAGACACACTCTCTTTTGCATGCTCAACAAAATTCTAGACAACAAGAACAGAGTGAAATCGCCCTGGACAGTGTGGTTCAATTGGTTGGGCATTGCCCCATGCACCAGAAGGTTGCTGGTTCAATTCTCGGTCAGGGCACATGCCTTCGTTGTGAACTAGATCTCCAGTGTTGCAAGAGGCAGCAGATGGATGTTTTGCTCTCACATCAATGTTTCTTTTCTCTCTCTCTCTCTCTCTCTCTCTCTCTCTCTCTCTCTCTCCCTTTCTCTCCCTCTCTCTCTAAAAAATCAATAAAATACATTTTTTAAAAGAACAGAGTAAAATGAAAAGAAAGCTCAAGGAATTAAAAGACTGCAAAGAATCAAATAATGCCAGTGCAGAATTAAAACCAGCATCAGAAGCAATAAATAGCAGAACTGTCAATGCAGAAAACTGAGTGAGGCAAAGGATAAACTTGAAAAGCACTTACAAAACTCAGAGGAAATAAAGAGACTAAAATAATCAAAAGAAAAGAAAATTATGGAAAACAAACAATAGGGATAGATGGATATGCATGGACAATTGCCATTCCCAAAAGAGATGACACCAGTGGAACATATGGAACCAAAAGTTTCCTATTACTAAGAGCTAAATCTATAGACTGAAAGTACATACTATGTATTAGCAAACTAGTTAAAAGACACCAAAACATAGATATTGGCTGGAATAACCCTTGAACTTCAAGGATGAAAAATAATGATACAGGCATTCAGGGGGGTGGGGGAATCAGTCACTAAAGTAAAATATCATGTGGCCTCTGAATTATCTTCTGCAACATCTCAGTACTTACATCTATAGAGTAAGTACTGAGAGATAAAATATGTAACCCAAAAATACTCTATGCATCCCAGTTGCCATTTACATGAGAAGGAATCAATATCTTTTTAGTTACATTAATATTTAGGGAGGAAGGAGTAATAATTAAGATGAAAGAAGTAAAAAAACACACTAGGTATTATAATAAATATAAATAGGGGTAAGTTCCATATTAAAAACAGACACTCAAACTCTTGAGTTTTTTAAGTATAAAAAACCACATGCTATCTGAAAGAAATAAGCTGTTTTTAAAAGAGCATGAAAAAGTTAGAAGTAAAATAAATAGGTAAAATCATAGCAGGTAAATTCCAACAAAAGAAAGCAGTAAGTGGTCTAAAAAGAAAACAAACCCGCTAGAATTAAAGGTGAAAGCGGAAAATGCATTATAAAATTAGAAAAACTAGAAGTGAAAGTAGAAAGCATAAAACAAGTCAAGGAGGGCCTATTTTGACAGATTAGTGGTAATAAATCTATAACAAATAAAATGTAGCAGGCAGGTATATTTCTGTTAAATAAAATAGCAATAAAGTATATAAAGTAACATAAAGAAAAGGTAAAATAAAAAGAAATGTAGTACTGAAGAACATTACCAGTCTCAAATTCTTGAAATAATAAATGAAAAAACAATATTAAGGCATATTATTTAGGGAATATGAAAATTGTAATTAATAATGTCAATGATATATGAAATTGAGAAATATATGTATATAACAAACAGTAAACCCTAAGTGCAGAAATTATTTTCTTTTACAAGCAAATTAAACATTTACACAAACTAATATTCTAAAAGGAATCCAAAAATTTCTACATACTACCAAAAGCAAAAACCACTGGCAACATTCTCTCACAATAAACTAAAAATGAATAATAATGAAAAGTAATGCAAAGAAAGGGATCACACAAAATTTTTAAATTATACTTTTAAATAATATTGAGGCTAAAGAGAACAGTAAAACTAAGATTATATCAAGATTTAGGGGAGAAAGTAGTAACAACACTTTACAGTAAAGCTTATGGGATGTGACCAAAAATGCACTCAGAGGAAAATTCATTGACTAAGTCCTTCTATTATTAAACAGCAAAAAAAAAAAAAAGACCTAAGAATTCAATTTAAAGATAAAAATCTAGAGAGAAAGCAGAAGTGTGGATTTATTTAACACAAATATAATAATTTGTAAATGTTTTAAGTAGTTAGAATTGAAAAATTACCTTAAAATTTTAAAAGGTGAAGTGCAAAAATAATAAATAGGCCTGGATATTAGTATTCAACCAAAAAATAAATAAGAATAAATATAACTACAAGAAAATCAGATAAGGAAGTATAACCAAACAGAGGCCAATTCTTAAAAAAACAAAAATTCTGTTCTATGAAAATACAGTTCAAAATTCTTGATGAAATGAAAAAAAAAATCCTTAGACTATATAAATGACTAAAACTATTTCAACAAAAGCAAAATCCAAAAAAGTATTGAAGAAAGGATTACAGTGGAAAATAATTATCTCCAAAAGCCTAACAAGATGGCCAGTTATAAAGGCAAGTCCTTTTAAATGTTCAGAAGATAGCTAATTCCCATGCAATATAAATAATTCCTGGCAGGAACTACAAATAAACATCTGGCATGCACGCTTAAACGCTCACTTCCTACACTCTTACAAAACACTAAATTGTTTACACATGACAGGACCTCAGAATCCTTCTCAACACAGCAACCTCAGTAGCTATCACCAATAGGTACACAATCTGAAATATATTTATCCTCCTTGTTCCAGATCATTGAAAATGATGGAAAGCTTTCCAATTTATAACCCACTGTACTAGCATAACCCCTATAAAAAAATGACTAAAACAGCACACTAAAAATAAAACTGCAGGACAATCTCACTAATAAATAACACTGCAAAACAGACCCAGGACATATTAAAATAATGAAACACCATGAACAAAATGGGTTTCTTCTAGGACGGTTTAATATTAGGAAATCTATTAATATAATTCATCACATCAGCAGATCAAAGTAGGAAAACCATATGGCCATCTGGGTACATAATGAAAAGGCATTTGTTAAAAATTCATCATCCTTTTCTCCCCTCTCATTACTAAGTAGCTTTATAGTGGGGGAAGGGATGATTCACACCCCATTGCAAAAGAAAAATTCAAATATGGAAAAGTGAAAATCACTCCTAAATCATACCACTCACCTCCATCTTGATTAAAATTGAAAAGAAAAAGCTCTTAGCAACCCAGAAGGATGTTTACTTAATGATAAAGAATACGTATCGGAAGCCAAAATAAACCTTCATACTTGATTACAAAGTGTTACAATCCTTCTCACAAAAAAGAAATAAGACAATAAATGAATACTTGTTACCCCTGATGTTATTCAAATTGTTCTAGAAGGTCTAGTCAACTCATATAAGAAAAAAAGGCAATAATGTAAAACAAGAAGGGAAATGAGCATTGTTTGCATATGATATTATCATTTACCTAGAAACCACAAGAAACCATTCGAACGTAAAAGATAGGATTGTAAGTTATCCACTAACAAAGCAACAACATTAAAACCGGTAGC
Organism: Myotis brandtii; assembly: GCF_000412655.1. Classification (NCBI taxonomy): domain Eukaryota; kingdom Metazoa; phylum Chordata; class Mammalia; order Chiroptera; family Vespertilionidae; genus Myotis; species Myotis brandtii. The sequence goes on along the minus strand of NW_005370558.1, from coordinate 1,232,588 downwards.
TTTTCTATGTACTTGCATTAATTAGGCAAAATACACATTGAAGAAAAGTATCCCATTGCAAATGCAGTCAAAAATACCAAATAAATGTGCAAAACTTATGTGACAAAACTACAAAACTTTACTACGGGTCACATAAGGGAACATGAATGAGTAAAGAGATAGACCATGTTACTGGGCAGAAAAACATAAAGCCGTGAGAATGTCCTTCCTGCTCAATTCAATGCATAAGCTTAATACAATTACAATCACAGGCAATTTTTACCTTGGAAAAAATGATTCTAAAGTTCAGTGAGACTAATGAAAGATTAGAAGAAAAAATAACTGGGAGAGATTTTTAGCAAATACTAAAATATTTAAAACCAATATTAACAAAAACAGGGTACAGAACTACAGTTATCACTGGGTCTGTTCGGTCTGTTTCTGGACTGTAATATATTTTAATATCTACATTTGGAAAAGATGGCCTCAAATCCACCCATCTTTGGTCACAGTGTTACAAAGCCAATTCCTCAGTCCTTTTGTAACCCTCAGAACCATCCAACCATGGATGAAGTGGGGCCTATGAAACCATCCAACCCAGGAGAAAATGTGAGCTCTGCCACTGCCACACCGCCTTCCCAGTGGCAGACATCACTAATCAACCTCAGCTTCTCTTTCCCATGATGGCCTACCCACAGAACCGATGCCAACCAACCACAGCAGGAATTCATAATGGAAGGCCTGGGACATCTCTAAAGTCCAATTCCTTCTTCATTTTGTGGATGAACATGGTTTTATCCTGACAGTTTTACAAGGCAGAGCAGAAAAAGCACCTATCTCCTATTCCAGACCACAATGTTTCCAAGTGGGAAAATAACACCTCAAATTCAGCAGAGGCCTAATAAGGGACAGAGCCCTCAACACTAGGTCTCTTGCATCTGGTCTAACAGTCCTTCCACGCTCTATGTTCTATACCCCGAATGGACTCAGGTACATGACTATTTGGCCTACACAGTTTCCATCTTCTGTGAAGAAAAAAAAAAATATTCAGATGGAATTAGCCAGCTAATCCTTATGTAGGACTTACCATGTGTCAAGCACCGTTCTAGTGCTCTTAATCGTGACCCATCTAATTCTCAACCTACCCATTTTACAGATGAGGAGACTGACACCAAGAGAGGTTAAGTAATTTGCCCAAAGTCACGTGGCCTGAAGGGGCAGATCTGGGTTTTGCATCCAGTAATCTGGCTCTGACGTGCACATCCACTGCTCACTTATCGGAGCAGTAACCTAGTGATGTTTCCTGGAGCCAGAGCAGCATCATGTGCCACGGCACTTAGTCCCACACTGCACCCTCCTGCCAGCCTTCACATTGAGCTTTTGTAAAATTACACTGAACATCTCAGTCCCACACTGCACACTCCTGCCAGCCTTCACATTGAGCTTTTGTAAAATTAATGAACATCTTCATATATAAAATGTTTTGATACTTTTAATTCCTCTCCTTTGGAAATAGGCCCAAAGAAGAATTACTGGGTCAAGGGTAGATACCAGTTTATCTCATAATACACAGACACACAGACACACAGTTTTTGCCATTCCCTACTTAGGCATTTATTGGTACTAAGCTTTGGAATTCTCTTTATTTGAAAAAGAAATACAGCAAATCCCTCAAAAAAATGTTTTGTTGACTTACTTTATTATTCTGAAAGAGGTTCATGTTCAATAAAGAAAATTTAGAATACATATGCAAAAGAAGGGGGCGAGGGGGGGGGGGACCTATAATCCTATACCTCTCCAAGATAATCTCCGTTAATGACTTTGTTGCCTGGGGCTCATTGGAACCTGAGCTTTCTAATAATTTCTAGGAAACTGGTCCGGTTCAGTTCACCAACTCGGAAGCTCCACAGCTTCCTGCTTCATGTACTCACATCTTAAAGGGGAAGTTACAAAAACCACTATTCATCATGAGGATGGGGGAGCCAGACAAGCAGCACACACCTGTGCTATTCCTTATCTGTTGGACAGGAGCGGGAAAGGCGCTCTGGATTCCACCTGCTCACAGCTGGGGGGTCCCAGCAGGAGAATCTGAGGCCCGGCTTCATCCAGGGCCTCCAGGCTACCAGCTGTCAAATAGCAGGTCATGACCCGTTGTTGAATCTTAAAATCAATTTAAATGAATCTTATCCAGCATTAAAGAGAACAGAAAGTATCAAATGCGTCACCAGTGGTTAAATGTAAACACTTAACCTGCTTTTGCTTTCACGTGTCCAAGTACACGTGTGCATCAGATGGTGACATAAAATGTACTTCTTCCTGTGGGTCAGTCACAAACATCTGGTGGTCACTGCCTTGCTCTGAGGCTCTGAACAAGGCACAGGCCTTGCAGAGGTCAGTTAAGTCAGAACACCAGGAGGGAGCAATGAGACCACATTTGCAAAATCACTCCACAAAATTAAAACACTGTTCTGACCTGGGACCAGGTTACTCAAGACTAACTTTCTTCCTCTGACTTTCCCCACCTCCTATCTTCCTCCCAACACACACACATACACATACACATACACACACACACACACACACACACACACACACACAGTGACCCTCTCACCTATCCCCACTCCCTCAGAGACCAGAGTTCAGATTAATTAAACATTCCTGTGGGCCCACATAAAGGATAACCACATTTGGGCAGAATTTTGTGATTCATCCGTTTTCAAAGACCTAGATTTACAATACAATAAAGTACTCAACACTAAAAATTCACTAAAGACAAGTTCATCTTTCTTTGATGATTTATGTTATTTATTCCATTGGCCCAGAATGCTCTGCTCTACCCCTTTCCTCCCACAGACCCATCTTTAGACCCTCAAATCTTATCTGTCCTTCAAAGCCAAGCTCAAATGCCATTTCCTCCCGGAAGTTTCCTCCCTGGGTTCCCTTTACCTTCATCTTTCCCTCCACCAAGCACCCCTGGCAACCTGTCTTAGAGCACTGACCACCTACGGCACTTTGTAGATGGCTGTAAGCAGGATTCATATTGATGCAGCACCTACGCACCATCGTTGGGACAATATTCAATGGATGGATAAACTCGGAAGGTGTTTAGAACCTCAAAAAAGGAAGGATTATCATCTAAAAATGGATTATCTGCGTAAATGCAGGAAAATGAGTTGGAGAATTCTAATCTGAGATTTAAAATAATTTACTGAAAAATTAATATTTGTATAAATAACTAATACAAGGATAAATATGAAATTAATAGAGATCATCTTGGAGAAGTGTAGAATTATGGAGTTTATTTTTTTTCTGTATATAGTCTAGGTTTTCTCATTGAACATGAATGTCATTCACAATAATAAAGTCAATGAAACATTTTTTAAAGAATTTACCATATTTATTTTCCAAATCATATTTTATATGTGATCTTCTTTACAGTGTAGTTTTATAACAGAAAAATTAGAACCAACCTAAATGTTAAAGAAATTATGTCCATTTCCTTCTGTAAATATTATGCAGTTTTGAAAAAGATGACTAGAAAGCAAAGACAAGACAGTGCAAGGAAAAGGCCGGAGGTAAAATTCTAATATATTACAATTCAAATAATAAAAATATGCTTATAAACTAACTAGAAGGAAATGCACCAAATTTTATAGTGAATATAGGGGGCCAGAATTGATTTATCATGATCTTTTTACTTCCTTATTTTCTGATTTCTCTGTAATATCATTCAGTTACTTTAATTATTTAAAAATTAATCTATTAAAACAAATGTTAGCATACATCTAACGGCAGCCAGGGAATAATCCATTTAATAAATTCTGTTTTGAATGAGCCCTGACTATTGCTTCCCATCCAATCCAACAAGCACATACTAGCGCCACTTTGAGCCAAGCACAGTGGAGACAGAGGTGTGTATGGTCCCTTAGGAAAGACACCCATGCGTCTATGAGACATGGAGCATTACTGAAGGAAGTCCATAGGCTTTGAGGTTGGACAAACTCCAGTCTGCCACTTCCCAGATGTGGTGAATGAGAGCAGCAATTAGCTACCGAGGGCAGTTACCCTAACCTCACTGAACCTCAGTTTCCATCTGTATAATGGCCCTGAGGCCACCCTGGGTAAAAAAGAGTCTGTTCAGGGAAGGAGCCCATCAGAAAACTGCCCCAACTTAAAGCACCACATTTGGCCATTTATATGCTACTAAAGGCCTGATGCACGAAATTCGGCCTTCGCAGCCCCTCACTGCCTCAGCTTCATCTGGAAGGTCATCCAGACGGTTGTTCTGCTGTTTGGTCTCATTAGCATATTAGCTCTTTATTATATAGGATGTTATAAGCGTGTTGTTAATACAGGATTCTAGTGTTCAAGTTTATTCTAAAGTGACCAAACTAAAAAGTGTTATACCTGTGCACCCAGGGAATGTAACAGAGTCCAGAAATAGACCTAAGAATATGGAAATAAGATGAAGGTGGCATTTCCAAGAGTTAAAGATGGTTGATCCTTCAACTACAGCAAGTAGCTCACCATTTGGGAAAAAACAGAACCTGATCCCTATGTCCCTCCTCTAAAGCAAATATATTCCTGACAGACAATCGATATAAATGTAAGAAAACAAAAGCTATACAAAAATCATAGAAGAAATAAGGATGAATATTTCTATAAATTCTTTATTTTGTTCCCGGGCACTGAATGTTATAAACAATTCTATCATGAACACTCATAACACACTCCTCGCCTGGTATACCATACAGTAGTCTCCCTAACCTGCGGTTTCACTTTCCACAAATTCCGTTACCCGCAGTCAACCACAGCCGAACACATTAAATGGAAAATTCTAGACATGCACAACTCATAAGTTTTAAATTGTGCGCCGTCTGAGCGGTGTGACGGAATCTCGAGGACCTGCTCCATCTTGCCCAGGACGCGAGTATCTCCACACTGTAGGCTGTCTATACTACCCACTCGTTAGTCACTTAGTAGCCGTCTTGGTTAACAGGTCAGTTGTCGCGGCATCACAGTGCTTGTGTTCAAGCTACCATTATTTTACTTAATATTAGTCCCGAAGTGCAAGAGTAGCAATGCTGGCAACGGGGATATGCCAAAGAGAAGCCATAAAGTGCTTCCTTTACGTGAAAAGGTAGGTATGTAGAGGGAAAGACATAGTGTACATATAGGGCTCAGTACTATCCGTGGTCTCAGGCATCCTCTGCGGTCTGAGAATGTAACCGCTGCAGATAACGGACAACTACTATGTGATCCTAGAAGACAAATCGTTGATTTGTTAGGTTGCATAAATGTTTAACGTTTTTAAAATCATCTTAACCATTTTAAGTGCACCGTTCAGTAGTGCTAAGTACAGTCACAGTGCTGTGCAACTGATCTTGGAACTTCTTTATCTTATAATACTGAAACTTTATACCCATTGAACAACATCTCACCATCTCCCTGTGCCCCAGTCAACCATCATTCTAATGTCTGTTTCTATGAGTTAAACTGCTTTAGATACCTCAGATGAATGGAATCATACATTATTTGCCTTTTTGTGACTGGCTTATTTCACTTAGCACAATCCTCAAATTAGATTTCCTTCTTTTTTAAAGCTGCATAATATTCCATTTTATGTATATGCCACATTTTGTTTACCCATTCCATTCACTTATTAATGGACACATGAGTTACTTCTACTTCTTGGCTATTGTGAATAACGCTGCAATGAATACGAGTATACAAATATCTCTTTGAAATGGTGCTTAGAATTCTTTTGGATATATACTCAGAAGCAGGAGTGCCAGATCATATGGTAATTCTATTTTTTTATTTTTTTGAGGAACTGTTTTCCACAGCAGCTACGCCAAACAGTACACAACGGCTCTAATTTCTCCACATCCTCACCAATACTTACTTTTCTTAAAATAGTGGCATCCTAATGACTGTGAGATAATATCTCATTGTGGTTTTAAATCGTCTCTCTCTAATTAGTAATGTTGAGCATATTTCCACATGCTGTTGGACATCTGTATACCTTCTTAAGGTAAATATCTATTTAAGTTCTCTGCCCATTTTTTTAAAAATTGGGGTTATTTTGTTGTTGTTGAGTTGTAGTTCTTTATATATTCTGAAAATTATCAGGTATATGATTTGTATATATTTTCTCCCAATCTGTAGGCAGCCTTTTCACTATAGATTCTTAATGTGGGAAAATCTTTTTAAGCTGAACACCAAAAAAACATAGACAGACTCCAAAACACAAAAATGTAAACATTTTATTTAACCACCACCACCTCCACCACTAAATAACATTAACAAAGAAAAAAAAAAAATAACTCTTGTGAAAAATACTTGGAACCTAAATGACAAAGAGTCAATAACTATAAAATTCAAAGAGCTCTGAAAAAACATAAAGGAAAAGATAAACCCCCTAAGAGGAAACAAAGGGGAAAATGCTGAAATGGGCAATTCACAATAGAAGAAATGCAAGTGGCTACATGAAAACATACCAACAGATGTTTGGCCTCATTAGTTTGCCCATTGGGACATCAAAGATTAAAAATACTGGCCATACAAGGTGAGAGCCACAATGTGTAAAATGAGCACTGGCCATCTCCGAGTAGAAAGGTCATCTACCCCACCTGTAGAAGGTGACTATAGTATGACTCAGCACTCAGCCTTCTAGCGAATGATGCTAAGGAAACTGCCATACAAGTGACAAACATCATGTGTAAAAAGATTAGAAATAACCAAAATCCAACAGGTCAATGAATTGGGGGACTACATGATGGGCGGACAAATGGTACTGCAGCCTGTATTTTCCAAAGATGACCACATGGATATGTATCCCATCTCACATGTTCAATGTGATAATGACACAACCTCTTTGAGAGCTGGGGTTCATCTCTCTCCCTTGAACTTGAAGCACATCTCTGTAATGGCCTCAACCGACAGATTGAGGTGGAAGTTATGCTGCATGATTTCTAAGGCTAAGTCCTGCTTGATGCTATCTCTCTTAGGACATGGACTTTGGAGACTCAAGGAGAAGTCAGGTCATGTATGAAGCCTCCATGCTGGAGAGACCACATGAAGGAAGGAAGGAAGGAAGGAAGGAAGGAAGGAAGGAAGGAAGGAAGGAAGGAAGGAAGGAAGGAAGGAAATCAAAGATGACTCAGGTTTTTGACCTGAGTAAATGGAAGGAGTGACTGTTCCTGGACTCGAAAGACAGTGAGGAAGGGAGGGAGGAAGCCCGAGGAGCTTCAGCTATTCAAGTCTTCCAAGCCCTAGCACCAAATATGAGAATAGAGAAGACTTTAAGATGACCTACCAGAGCCATCATATGACCACAGAGAGACCCTAAACCAGACCAACCAACTGAGCTCCTCCCAAATTCCTGACTCACAGAACCCATTAGAGACAATAGTTATTGTTGTTGTAAGCCACTAAGTTTTAGGGTGCTTTGGTACACAGCAATAACTATCTAACACCATCTAATCCTGGACTGGTGCTGAATGGATGACTTCTCTATGAGCTGGAAATGAGCAACATCTTGTGCTAACCTGAGGCCTTGTATACCTCTCTTGCCTGTTCCCATAGCTGCCTGCTTACCTTCCTATGCCAAGCCTTCGTCACCTCAGCTGTTTGTCCACAGTACTTCTAAAAGCCCACCCGCCAAGTTCCAACTCTGATGAGTTGCCCTCCTGCCCCTGAACAAATGATCAGCACATGCTTTCTGAGGTCCAAGCCCTTGCTGTAGAGTAGGGGAAACTGAGGCCCAAAAAGGGAAAAGAAATTACCCCAGACCCTGGCTGAGTTAGGAGCGGGTCTCAGACTAGAGACCTGGGTTATTCTCCTCCAGCAGCCTGTGGGCTCCAGGAATCCCGAGTTTGAGTCTTGCCTCCACCACTCGCTGCCTCTGACGGTAGTCCCATCAGGGCAGAGAGCGATGCCACAGGCCCTGGCTGGCACGTGCCAGAGCTCTTGGCTCCAAGCGTACCTTACATCTGCCTGGGCATAAATTTGCATTCTGAATCCAGGGGGCCCCGATTCCAAGTATGTCAAATATAATTAATTACAGCAAACCTTCTGCAACTGTTTTCAAACTCGGTATTAAAGGCTCTACGTGCAGGAAACACACAACCCGCTGGCCTGCAGAGACGCTGCTGGGAGCTGGGGAATAGGAGCCTGGGAGCCCGGACCCAGGCCCCACAGAGTGGGGAGGACAACTTCCCAAGACACCATGGTTCAGGACAACCCCCATGAGGGCACGAGCAGAGCATCTAAAGGCCCTGGGCTCAAGTCCCAGCACAATCACCAACTCCACACCTTCCTCAACTATAAAACGGGAATGGTCCTCTGAAAGTCTTCTCTACTCTCAGGCTTGGTGCCAGGGCCTGGAAGACTCCAAGGCCTGTTGGAGTCTGGCTTCTCGTGATCATCTGAACTTGAATCCAACCGCCACTGATATCAGCTGTGTACGCTTGGGCAATTCCTTTCACCTCTGGATCTCAATACCCTCATATTTAAAACAAACAAATAAACAACAAAAGCCTACTCTCCAGGGTGATTGTATTAATGTTAAATGCTTAGCCCAGAGCCTGGCGTATAATAAGCACTCACAAATGGCTAATAACTAGAGTTGAAGGCATAAAAATTCTATTTTGCAAAAATCAAGTGAAATAAATAAGAATTCTAAACTTCAGTCTTTTGACAGAAAGCATTTCTGATTAAAAATCAAAAATCTGTCAGGCCATTGCGGCTCAGTGGTTGGGCATTGACCTATGAACCAGGAGGTCATGGTTCCGATTCCCAGTTGGGGCACATGCCCAATCCCCAGTGCAGGAAGCAGCCAATCAGCGATTCTCTCTCATCACTGATATTTCTATCTCTCTCTCTACCGTTCCCTTCCTCTCTAAAATCAATAAAAAATATTAAAGAAAAGAAGGAAAGAAAATTTATAAAGCTGAATTTCCAACACACAGTTCACAAACATTAAGAACAGGAGAAATGGGCTGTAAAGTTAGAGACGTGGGTTCAAGTCAGCTTTCCTGCTCCCCTGGGGCTGGTCGCCCTGCTCCAGTCTCTGTCAGGTTGGAGGTCAGGGCTGCTACATGGCATGCCCACCTGACCAGCTCTGTCCGCTATGGCAGTATGCCCTCTGGGTCTTCTAGAAGCCTTGCCTCCCAAATCTATACAGAGCACACACGTGACTTCGCAAGAGAATAGCTTCCAGGTCCCCAGGACCCAAAATGCACAGCCCCTAATGTGGCCCGGGTTCCTATGCCCTGCACTGTACTCATTTTCAAAAAAACCCATTTAAAACCAAAAGACTTTAAAAAAAAAAAAGACTTTGGAATTTTTTGGCAAGCAGAGAAGTTGTTGGGGGTAATCTTTTAGATTTATTTTTGCCTGCGTTGTTAGATTTACTTTCTTCCTTCCTAAGTGTTTAATTAATGTTTAGGGGAATGGATAAGCAACGTGGAAAACAGCTTCATTTCCCCCCTAAATTACTAATCTCAATCTCTCAAAATCAATCCCTCTCTCTCTCTCTCCCACCCTCCACCCTCTCTCCTTTCCCTCTCCCCCTCTGTCTCTTTCTGTGTGTCTCACTCTCATAAATTCCCACCACCCTTTCATTTTAACCACCTACTATGCTGATGCCTAAACCACTACATCATCCTTCCTTCTCAGTCCCAAACTGAGTCTTACAGTCTGTCCAGTTACCTGATGGAGCCGCTGTATGTTTCTGAGCAAGTCACTACCCCTCTCTGAGGGGAGCAGGTTAGCTTAGATCAGCATTGTCCTATCTATCTATATATATAAAAGCCTAAGCAACCGGCCGACCGGCTGAGCAGTTGACCGGCCGGTAGCTATGACACGCACTGACCACCAGGGGGCAGGTGCTCAACATAGGAGTGGAAACCACAGGCATGGAAACATGGAACAGACTGATGAATCTCAGAGGGAAGGGGGAGGGGAGAGGGCAGGAAGAGAATTTATATGCTGCATACTAGAGGCCCGGTGCCGGTGGGGTCCCTCGGCCTGGTCTGCGGGGATTGGGCCGAAACCAGCTCAGTGCACATATTCGCGCACCAGTGGGGTCCCTCGGCCTGGCCTGTGGGAATCAAGCCAAAACCAGCTCTCTGACACCCCCGAGAGGTCCCAGATTGCGAGAGGGCACAGGCCAGGCCAAAGGACCCCACCAGTGCACAAATCCATGCACGGGGCCTCTAGAAGAAATATAATACAACCCCATAGAAAATTTCAAATATTCTAGCAGCCCCATTGTTTAAGGAAAACTAAGGTTAAATAGTGAAATTAATTTTAATAATGTATCTTATTTAAACCCAATATATAAAATGTTATTTCAACCTGTAATCAATATTTTTAAAAGTATTACTGAGATCTGATCTCTTACAGTCTTTTTATTCTACTAAGTCTATAAAAAATGGTGTGGATTTGACACTTACAGCACACCCCACTTCAGGCTAGCCACAGTTCAACTGCCCAATTGCCACATGTGGCTAGTGGTTACCAATGCATACCGGCTGGCACAAGTTTAGGTCAGCCCTACTTACCTTTTTAGCTCTATACTTCTCTGATCCAGAAAGAAGACTAGACACACACACACACACACACACACACACACACACACACACCAAATTCCACCTCAAGCCAGTAGCACCCCAGGGAAGTTTTTCTTCCCTGAGGTTTCATTTCAGGCCAGTTTCAGTTTTATTTCACATCAGTTTCACTTTCTGCTTTTCCAGCATACAGTATAAGAAACACCCTTCAATTTTTATAGTTATTTTTCCCAGTTGATAAAACTACGAAAAAAAATTTTTTTTCCCCAGCATCCAAAAATGTCTCCATCGATTCTCCCTGGGTATTCCAAGTGCCCTGGCTATGTCCACTTGGCTAGCAAAACACTGAGCCCAAAATGAAACAACACAAATTCTCTGCACAATTTCAGCCTATGCAAATTCCCATCCGTCATTCCCTACAGTAGTGTTGGGACCGGTGGGACTTGTCTGGGGGAGGCTCAAAGCTGAGGGGCAGAAACGGCTCAGCCCTCAGGCATGCTGTCTTGGACAATAACACAGCCAGTAAGCTGGCCAAACAGCTACTGACTTTGAATGTTACCAGCAAGCCAGGGGCTTGCCGGGGGACACTGGGGCCTCAGGGACACTAAGGCCTCCTTTGCTTTGCAGGCATCATTTCCACCCATGGAAAAGATATCCAATTTCTTT
>NW_005370558.1:1219286-1221315 GCF_000412655.1 Myotis brandtii | reverse complement strand
CCCCACCCCCAGGACCAGGGCTGGCCCCTGGGAATCAAAGATCCCATCCCTGACACAAAGCTCGCTTCACTAGAAAGCAGGCTTCCCGTGTTCCACGGCAGACAGGGGAGCCGCGCACCACCTGACTCCATTTATTCTCCTTAGCCTATATATGAAGCCGCCTTCTGCTTTGTCAGCCAAAATATTTATATCATTTTTCTGTCAACTCAATACCATCCTCACCCCAGCCTCCCTCCTTTCCCTTTTAAGAGAAGAAAGGAGTTGTCGCCAACATGCTTCTCCAGTCCTCCGCTGTTTATGAAGCACTTCTGAGTCCGCTGTGGGATGCTTGCAGGAGGCCTGTGAGGGGTGCATGAGTGGACTGTTGTCCCACTGGACAGACAAACAAACAGAGGCTGTGTGAGTGGGCCCAGACCCAGGGCCTCCCAGGACCAGGCAGGGCACAGACATGAATGAAATGGGAGGGGGGCAGGAACTGATCTAACAGGAGAGCATATACCCTGTCAAAGGTTTAAAAATACCAAACTTTTTAAATCTTAGACTGGCAAATAAAATAAAATACAACAAGATAAGGGACCAGTTCACCTTGTGAACACCCATCTGGGACTCTGGGTTTAATCAATGTACCTAGCAGGGCACTAATAATTAGCGCTAGTTACAAAAATTAACACGTGTTAAAAAATAACACCAGGGCCTGGCCAGTGTGGCTCAGTTGGTTGGAGTGTCGCCCTGTACACTGAAAGATCTCAGGTTCCACTCCCCAGTCAGGGCACATACCCAGCTAGCGGGTTCAATCCCCTGTGGAGTGCCTACAGGAGGCAACCAATAGATGGATGTTTCTCTCTCTTTCTCTCTCTCTCTCTCTCTCTCTCTCTCTTCCCCTTCCTCTTTCTACAATCGATAAAAACATACCCTTGGTTAAGGATTTTTTAAAAAGCAATTTAAAAAATAAAGCGTACATATGTAGGGCTTTGGTTTAAAAAGTATTTTCAAATATGTTATTTCATTTTGATTATTCCATCCCATTTCCCAGATGTAGAAATTAAGATTCGGAGACTGAGAAACCCATCTGGGGTTTTACAGCAAACCCATCTGTGTGTAAACAGCAAACTTGTGGCAAATCCAGGTCGCCATCCGGGAACCCCAGGGCCTGCCTTGCCCCTCTGCCATGGCACCTGAACGACAGGAGTGAGCAAGGGATACCTCCCCATCCGGTGGCCTAGCCACCAGAATCTCCCCTTGGAAACCTGATCACTCCAGGAGCAGGCAGAAGCAGGTCACCCAGCCCTGCTTTGATGACAACCCCGAGGGTATCTAATTATAACAGTCAAGAGCCTCTATTTCTCAAGACCAAATTAACTTTAATTCCTTTTGACGGATGTATGTGCAAACAGTAGGAAAAGCACTGGTTGAGGAGCTAAGAAATCTGAGGCTTGAAGTTCCACCTCTGCCTATTCACTGAGATTTTGGACAAGTCACTCCACCTCACTTCCGTGTGCGTGTGTGTGTGTGTGTGTGTGTGTGTGTAGATAAAAAATGACAAATTGGCTTTATGTCCCATGCTAAACCATACTGACTGGTTGCATCATACTAAGGAGGACTCTGAGGCCACAGGCCAGACTCAACGGAAGAGACCTATGCTCGATTAGCAATGCCTGCCGCAGGCTTGGAAATGGGGAGCGGTGGCATGAATGTTACTTACTGACCATTCCTGGATTAGATGATGTACAAATAGCATACTGTAAGTGAACAGCACTTTGCCCTTCACAAAGCTTCTTTCTCACATCCCTCACAACTTTGTACAAGAATCCTGTGCCATACCCATCACCACCACCACCACCGCCACCATCATCATCATCATCATCATCACCATCATCATCATCATCACCGTTATCCCCACTTTACACACAAGGAGAGCAAAGTGCAGGGAAATGAAGGACTCTGGCAAAGATCACAACGTTATAACTGGTGGAGCAGAGAGGGGAGCCAAGCCCTGCCCCTGGAACTTCAGTCTGTTCATTCCACCCTT
>NW_005370558.1:1210629-1217888 GCF_000412655.1 Myotis brandtii | reverse complement strand
AAAAAAATAAAATAAAGTAACAAGAGGGAGAAACAGTGTGCTCACAGAAGACTTGAATTGTAACACACATCCCAGTTTCAGAAATGGGAAAATATGGGAATAGGGCCCTTGAGGAAATATGGCCTACCTCAAACCTGGATCCTGTGCTCACATGCTAAGCTGATCCATACATAAAGTGTTAAAAAATAGCAGGGGTTTATAAAACTTACCGGGAAATGATTAAGCAAATAAACAGAATGTTCTCAGTTTTCTCCCATAAATTTTCCTGAATCTTTGGCATCTGCAAACCAGAAACCAACCAAACATGGGGTCTGGTTGAACATCAAATTACGCAACTACTTTACATTTAAGAGACCGTGTGTCCGGGGGTTCTGCAAACAGCCCCCTGATGTCCAGTTCCTGGGCCTGTGGCCAAGAAGACCAGCTCCTAGAGCAAACACCCGGTACTGTTGAGATTCTCAAGGCTTCCCCCTTTCCACATCCTTAGAAACTGCTGAGTCCCATTCATCACACCTGCAAATCGGCCATCCAGATGATGAGCCCAGAAGGCCTCCAAGCCATTTTAAAGAAATAGTTTACACAACAGAGTGAAGGGGGTGAGAACTTTTTAAAAAATTCCCCAAGACATGTAAAGTCAAAGTAGCATTATTCCCACCCAACAAGCCTCCTCTAATTTCTCATTCCAAGGTGCCTATGGCTTCAGAGCCAGCTCTAAGGAAAGAAGCTATGGCTCCTTAATCAAACCCTGGTTTTGGCCAAATGGCCAAACCCAAAGTGGTCCCCTACTCTTCACTGGACTCAAATCCTACTGATCTGAGCTGTTTCCAAAAATCAAATTAAGTCATCAAATAGTTATTGAGCTGCTGCTCTGTGCCAGGCCCTAAAATGAATAACCCTTGATCTCTGCCCTCAAGGAACTCACGAGCTGGCCGGAGAAACAGAAATGTGACCAACCAATGCTCATCTGTGGGTCCAGAGCACGTGGGAAGTACCTCGGCGTGGGGAGAGATGAACTCTGCCTGGGGAGGCCCGGGAGGGCTCCACAGAAGAGCACATGCAGGTGGTCTCGAGGGGGTCTGGTTTCTCATGGAGCGGAGACGAATGAGGGGAAGGGCACTAGATACAGGAGGCTCGGTGTGAGCAGAAGCTCAAAGTACACAGTTCACCAAGATTAAGATTTATGACTTTTAAACACAGGCTTGGAAACAAATCCAGATCTATTCGGAGGAGCTAGAGCCTCCCTAGAATTAAAGTATTGAGAACACCTTTGACAAGAAAGATGTAGAAGGCCCAGGAGATGTCTCATCTTGTTCTGTCTTAAAACCACCACCAAAAAAGTGGACCTTTTCAACTATTACCTACCTTCGCCCCTGGAAGATAAACCACCATGTTTTCTTTTGGGGACTTGTTATTGGGACTCAAATGGAGATCCACTGGCCACTGGATCAAGAGGTAACTAACAAGTGTTGACCACCTTCCAAGGACCAGTTTCAAAGGACTAGCTGGGTGTTTCCATAAGTGCTGCTTCATTTAACTGTAAGACAACCATTCAAGGTCAAGATTATTCCCCACCCCCTTTCTTCCAGATGCAGAAGCTGTGGTTCCAAAACCAGAAGTGACTTTCCCAAAGCAATGCAAAGCTAACCGTGCCATGAGGCTGGATTTCAAACTCTAGTCTGGTTGGCCTCAAATCCAGCTTTCCATTTCACCAACTGGATGAATGTCAGAAAATTTCTGAGCTTCTGACCTAAGGGCTATCCTGGGGCAATTTCCTGGTGGTTCCACATTCAGTTCAGAAATGAATTTCGCCGACAGATCATCTTTGCTCCACCGCCCTCCTCCCCTCGAACCCCAACTCCGGCCTTACTCACCTGCTGTCTTCTTATATCTTCATCCTTTCGATCCATACTTTATTTAAAACCCACCTCCTACAACTGTCTCCTGCACTTTTCAACTTCAATGGCACACATGCTGGAGTTTCTAGCCATCATTTGTCATTTAGAAGTACAGCAAGCACTCCGGCGTAACCCTGGCAGAAGACTGCTTTGGGACAAATAAAAGGGAAGTGTGAACCACCTAAGCCAAAAGAGGCTAAATGGATGGAATCAGCACCACTATCAGCTGCAATGCCCCTGAGCAGATAGGGCTCAGGAAGGAAGTCCCATCAACAAAACCAAGAGTTTTAAAAGATGCGTCACTAACTTTCTGAGGCCACCAATAGCAACTAAATGGAACACTGGTCTGACCGTGTGCTGTCCAATACAGAAGTCACTAGCCACACGTGGCGGCTGAGCACAAGAAATGGGGCTAAGAAAAGACTTAGCACGCCCCAAAGAAAGAATGTAAAACACTGCGTTAATCATTTTATGTTACTGGCCTATTGAAATAGTGTTGTGGATATATTGGGTTAAATAAACTATGTTATTAAAATTAATTTCATCTGTTTCTTTTTCTCTTTTTAAAGGATTACTAGAAAATTTAAAATTACACACTGGCTCACATTTGTGGCTCGAATCACGTTTCTATTGGACAGCACTGGTCTGACACATTTAAAAGATGAGGGGACTGCCACAGCAATTCTGGAGTGTTTATGAAGTTCATACCCACAAAAATACACACACACACACACACACACACACACACACACACACACAGTCTGATTAAAATTTAAATACGACACAACCATGAACTCTCACGCCAGAACAATTCCTCTGCAATCTGAAGTTAAAAGTGAGGAACAGAAGTCATTGTGACGGCTCTCCCTCCCACCAAGGGAGGGATTCCAAATGACTCAAAACCTCCTTTCCAGCAAGAAAACCTGGCAAAGATGCGGCCTTCGCTCTACACCTGTCCCTCAGGTCTCATCCAAGGCCAACAAACTGGGGCGCGAGCCTGAGCGCCAGGCAGCCGAGCCTGCTTCACAGGTGGCCCGTAAGGCAGCCTCAACCAGGGGACACACCTGTGGCACAGGACACCCACCCCTCAGGGTTCACGTAAAACTCAGCCAGGATAACATGAGAAAATAAAGTATGAGCAGGAAAGTGTAACTGGGGCGCATCGTGGGGGATCACAGTCCAGCACCTTCCAAACTGTTTCCCCATGACTCACAGTAGCAACTCCATTTCTTATCATGCAACATACATCAGCAAACATAAATAAAACAAACGTCTCATGAGACAACACTTGCCTTCAGTACTGTGCTATGCCTCTATTTATTTTTTGTTCCCCTGTTTTATATTCTATTTTTTAATGCTGATTGTGATCCACTAAACTGACTTTACAATCCACAAATGGGTCGTGGCACAGCCTAGGCTGGGTATGGTAACTAAGGTGCACTCCCCACTCTGTGATAGACATTGCACCCCTCTCTTCAGAATATGGACGTGAGCTCAGAATCCTTCTCAACACAAGGATTCAGGCAACCACAGCCAATCACTTGGAGGCAGAATTAGAGATGAAACTTATTCATTATTGTTGTTCGGATCCTAAGCACTCACTTGACAGATGCAAAAACTGAGGTCCAGAAGGAAAAAGTGACTTGTCCAAGGACATACAGCAAGACTGTGGGAAAGCTAGAACGCCCGCGAACCCACAAATCTACTTCACTTTGCATTGGCAGGTAGGAGACACAATGGACACAAACCATTACAAGAACGTGGAAAAATTCAAATTTCATCGTGACCATGAAAAGTCAATTATACAGCCAGCAGAGCACAGCAAGGAAGTTCTTATCTCCCCGCCAAGAGAAGACTTGAGGGTTCTGAAGTCCGGGGAAGCAGCATGCCAAGAGCTGAGTCAAAGGTGGGGGGGAAATAGTATCTGACAATGGAGGAGTTTTTAAACTCTGTTTCTCAAATGAAACAAACCATTGGCTGTTTATTTTCTAGGACCAGGGAAGAGGTCAGCCTTCCACTGACCAGCCATCTCTGTTGCTTTCCTTCAGCAAATGCAAGAGGCCTTGTTCAAGTTCACCACTGTGCAGGGCTAAAGTATAAGCAAACCCTGTTCCCTTGCTTGGTCCAAAGTCAAGCTATAAAGCAGGCCCTTGAAATTTCAAACCTTATTAGAAAAAAAAAAAAAAAACCTCCTTAGGCTGAAAAGCAAAACATTAAGTAATAAGAGTCTCCACTGTGAAAGAAGAGTATAAATGATCTTTCACCAAAATAACGCAGCCCATCATCAAATTACCACCCCTCAAGTCCAATTTGCCAGATTTTTTGCCCAATATTATAAGAGAGTGTGGTAAGCAGACATGGGCTAATGAAAATCAGCTCGTGTGTCCATTTCTGGTCACACTTCCATCTTAAAATAGGAGGTGAGAAAGGCAAGGCCCAGGTCAGATCTCAATCCTGAGAGACGCCAATAGAAACAAAAGAAAACTGACCCCGCCTCCAACAGTACCATCATGCACCTCGATTTCCTCTACAACAAACATGATCAGAATAAACAATTTTTTTTTTTAAGAGAAAAACAGGTCTACAAAACAGAAATGATTTTCCATTTCCAGCCAGGAGTTCCCTTTACAATGTAGACAACACAACAAAATTTCAGCAGAATGGAAGGAAGGAATCTGAGTTGTGTGTCAGGAGAGCCAGGACACACAAAGGGACATGCTGCAATTATTTTTATTCCTTGCACCAGAAATAACCTGTTATCTACAACCCTGACTTTTTCTCTGATGCCTGGTAGGGATGCCCACCTACCCCCTTCCCAGCCCAGGGCACAGCTCTCCTCTATCTCTTGCTAAACCCAGGTCTACTGTCTCATGAGGCCACCAGAACCCTTAGAAATTGTAAATTCTTTGACCGTCCTAGACATCGGCCTAAATAATTCAACAGAAAAAAAAAATTTTTAATTATGCTACTTAAAAAAAAAAAAAAAAGCTCATTCCAAATATGTCTGTCAGAATGTAACCAATCAGCCCTGAAGGATTTTGTTACTAAAAAAATAAAATTTCCCAAATGCAATGGCCATGATGGGAAATGTCAAACCTCTACCACTGTCAAATATATTTCACAGAATTCGAATCCCCTAAGAAATCTGAATTTCTACAAAACAGGGTTGGGGATCCATGGACCGGGGCTACCATTTCTTCCAAGATCAGCTGGTGACTGGTGAAAGGGGCACAGGAATTCCCCTGTGTGACCCACCATCAGTCCCCCCCACAAGATCCCACCCTGCAAATGCTGGCAATATTCCCCCCTTTGGGACAGAAAAATTAGAACATTTTGTTTTTGTTTTTGGTTCAAAATCCCCAGCAACTTCAATCAGATAGTAATTCATTACAAATAACCCTTCAACTTTGGGTGGGTACCTTATTTTCATCTGTTAAATTTTTATTCGGTCAATATTTGTCTTCTAAAAAAAAATTTTTTTTTGTTGTTTCACCTTCATTTGATTCATTTTAAAGTCAAAAAAATATCAAATGCTGTTAGCACATATGCTTTCATCAAGTAGCTTTGGGTTTGGCTTTTGTTTGTATTTTGATTTTTTTCCTCCAAAAATTAAATTAAAATTTGATAGTAGAATCAGCTGAATTGGTGTTTTACCCCATTTTTTCAGCAAAATAAGTATTTCACTAGAGAAGTGGATGAGAATCAGAATTTTCATCTCCTCTCTGTCCTTCCCTTTTTATCTTTCCTTCTTGTTAAGTCAGTAAAATTTGTGCTTTAAAAATAAAAATCACAAACACCCCAAAATGATGAAGGCTAATGGATTTTTCTTCCCCTTTGAAAATAATCAAATTTGTGGAAAAAATACCGAATGTTAATAAACTACCAAGCCCACATCACAATCAAAGAGGCCTCAGATCAATCTGGATTTTTTTTTTAAATAATAAATTTTTCAAATTGGAAGAGTGAGCAAGCAGAGAAGGGAAAATTTTCTTCCTCCAAGAATTCCTCAACCCTTGTCTTTATCCACTGATTCAATTGCATGTCATAAAAAATGAGCTTCTATGAATCCACTGTTAGTTTTTTCATAATAATGTTAATTATGCATATCTTATTTTAATGGCGGTCTCTCCTACAAATCTGTGGGCTACTCAATTTGTATAATGTAATGAATTTACATTTTTTCCACTGAATATTGCTCAAAAAAGGTTTCTGACATTTTCTGAATAAAACAACAACAAAAAAGAAATGCCTAGACCTTTCAGAAAACAAAATCAGAAAACAATCTTAATTATTCCATCAAAACAAAACAGAATAACACAAACCCAACAAACACAGGGAAAAAAAGAGAGGATTTCACTCTAACTTTTCCAGTTTCTGTTTTTCTTTAGAACCTTGGGATTTAAATGCAGTAAAATGTAAATGCAAAATTGAAAAAAAAAAAAAAAAAACACCTACAATTTCTGGGTGTGTCCAAAGCCAACATTTTAGGGTCTGTTTTCTCTTTTAAATCCTTCCTTCTTGGAAATAGAACTTAAATATTGCCAAATTGTGAAATTAGTCTTTTTCTGCACACGGAACTAAACAAGTTCCAAATTACAATGAAGTACAATTTCTAATTGCTTCATAAAGCCAATTTCTCCCAGTTTTCTCCAAACTCAACAATTTCCCTCTTTTCCTCATTCCAATTAGTTTTTTGCTCAAACTAAAATGAGTTGGGCAGCCAAATTGACTGGTTTTAGGAGGCTTTTTGCTTTCATCCCTTCAAAAACTGAATTCATTCAAATTCCAGCTTAATTTTCATTTACATATTATCTGGATTTGGCTTCAGAAATAAAAATTGCCTTCATGCTGCTGAAAAAAAAAATCAAAGAGAAAATTTTCACCCCAAAAAGAAAAAAGAAGAATCCCTTTCCCCTCCACTGATTTATAGTGCAAACTTTTGAAAAAATAAGAAATAAAAATTATTTCTTTTCAATTTTAATTTCTTTTTTATTTACAGAATAGTATCCTCTAGGTGGCGTCGTTTTAATGGGAAAAAACTACCGTTTGAAGAAAAATTAGAAAAAAAAAATGAGAAAGGGAAATATGGCCTAAAAAAAAAAAAGATTGTTGCAAAGATGGGGGGCCAGGGAGGAAAGACCTCCCGGGGTTCACCAGGCGCCGGGCGCGCGGAGAGGGTCAGGGGGAAATTGCAAATTTGGAGGGGAGGGGGGAGAGCTGGCAGGGGTTGCATTTTTGCAAAATGTGAATTGTCCAAACTGAAATGGCTGCTCTGTTCTCTCACCGCTTTGTTTTCTGGGCTCCGGTCCGAGCCCGGGGCCGGAGAGGGCGCCGGGTGGGGGTCCGGAGAGACCCCACCGCGTC
>NW_005370558.1:1204382-1209730 GCF_000412655.1 Myotis brandtii | reverse complement strand
CTGCCCGCCCCCCCCGCTCCAGCCCCTCCGAAAGGTCATGTTCACGTTGGAAAAAAAGTTTGGGGAGCTGCCTCCCCGCGGAACACAAGGGGTTAATGGGAACTCTTCGGCTCCCCCTTCACCCCCCAAAAAAATCAGATGGATTTTTTTAAAATAAAGTTTGAAGAGCTGGCCTTATGGAAGGCTCAGTGGAGATGTCCCCGTGGCCACCCTCCAGACATTCTCATGTCATGTGAAAGTTTGGAGAGCTGGCCCCATGGCTGACAAGAGCAGTCAGGGGAATTTTCCTAGCCCCCCACTCAGGCGGATTTTTAAAATAAATATTTGAGGAGCTGCTTTATAATTATATGAAATGTGGGGTGAACAGAGTATGTCTATTTACCCTAGTCCAAAAAAAGATGTTTAAAGAACGTTTATTTTAATAAGTTTGAAGAAATGGCCCTATGTAAGACAAGAGGGTTAATAAAGGTTAGAGGGGGGTTAGCTCCCTCCCATATCCCCCAATCAGGTTCATTGTCAAAAGAAAAACTTGAGAAACTGTTTCTATGTGAAATAAATGGTGAACAAGAATATTTCTATCCAACATCCTAAATAATCACTTTTTTTCTTTTTTTCTTTTTTTTTCTTTGAGGAACTGCCTTCTTGTGATTTGGGAAATTTTAAAGGGGATTTTTTTTTCCTGTTCTCCTCCTCACCTGCCCCCAAAATCAATTCTTTAAAAAATTAAGTGTGAAGGACCTGCTCCCTAAAGAGACAGGGATTACTGTGTCCATCCTACATCTTCCACAACTGATTGATTTTTAGAATAAAAACTTAAAGAACTGCTTATATATGAGATGAGGGAAATCTTTCTTTCCCCTTCCCCAAGAGAAAACTATGAGGTTACTTTTTAAAAATAAAACCATTAGAAATTAAGGATAACCAGTATCTTTGCACTGACCCCACTTTAAAAAAAAAAAATCACACAAAAAAATGTTAAGAGCTGGATCGATATGAAACAAAAAGGATTACAGAATTTTTTTCTGTGCACTCCTCAGAAAGTTAATATTTTTTAAATGCCAGGAAACTGCCTGCTGGCGTGGCTAAGTGGTTGAGCGTCAACCTATGAACCCAGATGGATGTTGGGTTTGATTCCCAGTCAGGGCACATGCCCAGGTTGCAGGCTCGATCCCCAGTAGGGGGCGTGCAGGAGGCAGCCAATCAATGATTCTCTCTCATCATTGATGTTTCTATCTCTCTCTCCCTCTCCCTTCCTCTCTGAAATCAATAAAAATATAGTTTAAAAAATAAATGTCAGGAAACTGAGGGACAGTATAGAAGACACATCCTTCCCCTGCAGAATGAAATGTGGGAATATAGCTCTCAATAGGAGGCATAGAATTAGCCTTCCTCTCTGAAATCAATAAAAATGTAGTTTAAAAAGTAAATGTCAGGAAACTGAGGGACAGTATAGAAGATACATCCTTCCCCTGAAGAATGAAATGTGGGATATAGCTCTCCATAGGAGGCATAGAATTAAGAGACACACTCTTACCAGGGACACCACACACACACACACACACACACACACACACACACACACACACACACACATACACATACGAGGTTAAGTAGAGGGATCTTCTAATCATTCCCCCAATCCCCAAAAGTTGAAGAGTCGTTAAAAATAAAGTGTCCATTTCCCCTCCCTACCAGCCTGCCACCCTGGCATAGGTTCAGCAGACTTTGCCAAAGCTGGTGTAAGGCAGGCACCAAAGGGATCAGGCCAGCCTGCAGAGTTTGGCAGAGTTGGGCTCCCATGAGCCCTGGGCATACTTGCTGGCCGGTCAGCCCCCTGCCTGCCTGCCCCTCATCCACTAGGTGGCTGAGGCCTTGAAGCCTGGACAGATGTTGCCAGCTTTGATGACTCTGGTTCCATCCCTGTGTGGAAGTTTCGGGGCACCTTCCTCAAGGCCAAGCCCTCTCCTCTGCCTAGTGGAGCTAACTAAGCCTGACCGTAAGCCCTGGAATAGAAAGAAACTGGACCCAAATAACATTGCATCGCAGTCACCAGACTCAGAGTTATAGGGGACCAAGGGGGGGAGGGAGGGGGTGGAGAATCCTGTTCTGGGAATCAGGGGAACATGATGCAATTAATATTCATTGAGCACTTACTATGTGCCCAGCACTTTATGTGTAGTAGGGCAGGCTTGGCACAGAGCAGAGGATTGCGGGCAGCGGCCCTTCTCACACTTGAGCAATCCTCACAATCACAGGGAGGGCCTGTGCAAAGACTGGTTGTTGGGCCCCACCCAGAATTTGCCTTTTTAACAAGTTCCCCGGTGATGCTAAGGCTGCTGGTCTAAGGGCCACGTTTTTTAAAGACTACTGCAATACAGCGAAATGGACAGGTGCGGAGGAAGAGGAAGGGCCCCACTCCGCCTGTGGGGTCCGCGAAGATCCCAACATCCCGCTGGATAGAAGGCTGGCTAGAAGCACCCATCCTCTCGGGATCTTAATCAGATGGCAGGGGCTCTCTGGATCCGGATTCTTCCATAGGGACCTTGAGTAGGTGTGGGGACCCATGAACTAAGCAGTATTATGTGGTAAGCAAACTTATGTCTATGTGGACATTTGGGGGAAGAAAATCTCTGGCTTTCACCATTTTCTCCAAAGGGTCACTTACGCCAACCTGGAATGACCTACAGCCTGCGTCCAGGGCCCTCTGGCCTGGAAAATCCTCAGGGTCCTTCTTGTCCCTCTCTTTCTGGAATCACAGCGAGCCCTTTCTGCTTCTCTACCACCCACAGGCCACAGACACTGTCAGCACATCCCTGCTGGGAGCCCGGAGTGCACTCCACACCACCACGGACAGGCTGTCCTCCACAGGGGGCCCAGCCCTGGAGGGTCTGCCCCGTCTTCCCTCTGGGCCATGAAGGGCACGCTGAGGGGACGAGGGCTGAGCTTGCTGTGTTCCTGACAAGATCCTGTTTCTAAATGCATGCATCTCCCAAACCACTGGAAACTCTGCAGTCACCCAGAGCTGTGAGGTATGCCTGCTCAGGAGGTAAACTAAGGGTTACTTAGGGGGAAAGGGCAGAAGAGGAGCCAAGTATTTAGTGAGAGCCCAGGGGGCTAGACCCGACCTGCTCAATGATGGACTAGAGGCACCATATCGCAGGGGTGGAGTGACCACTGGTCAGAGCTGCCAAGAACAGACACTCATGTGAGGTGGAAACGGGGTTCAGTAGGGACCTCCGAGGGCTTACCCATTCTCTAACGGTCCATGGTTCGATTTGACACACCTACATTTATCAACTTCTGGGAACTTCAGATCCCTGCCACGCCCAGTCCGCTGCGCCCAGAATCATCACGGCCACATTAATACTATACCTATAGCGCTTAAGTTTTAAGAGCACGTCTACTGCCTGGGTTCCAACCTTGGCTCTGGCCCTCACAGGCTACATGACCTTGAGCAGACAATTCAACCTCCCCTTGCCTCCATCTCCTCATTGCCGGAGACCAGTTCCAGCATGTCATAATTTCAAGAGTTTCATCAAAAGGTTGATGAGACTTGGGGACTCAACAGGGTTGAGTCACACATGTAGTCACCTGTTGGGAATGGCTAAAGGCATTTCCCCAAACCTGAATAGGAAACTGATTGTGGCTGCCAGACAGTTAAAGGGCATCTTAATCTACATGTTATTGCCTCCTACTGGCCAAACACCTGAACAGCCATAGGCTATTCCCCAAACTGACAATGCTTCTGTGCCCTTTGAAACCTTACCCTATGAAGTGTATTATCTCCACCTTACCTTAGGACAAATTGCGTTAATAAAAGCAAGGGTCCTAGACAAGGAGGGAGTCTTCAGTTCCTTTAGCTGAAGGTCCTCTGACCCCCAATGCCTTTCAAAATTATATCTCGTCTCCGGACTCTTTATTAGTCTCTGGATTTCTATGTCATCTACGCGCAGCCCCTTTTCCAGATTCCTGAACCCTTCTTGATGCTGGGACATGAACCCCGGAATAAATGGACGCCCGAAGTGGGGCAAGAGCACCAACAATAAATGGCGCCCGAGCACCGACAACCCTGGAAGCACCAACAGTAATGGCGTTGGACATCTGGAAAAGAAGGATTCGCCTGAGCGGAAACAACACCAGTAATGGTGGTAAGAGTAACTATGCGTAGAGCCCATGTTAGCTTCGGAAGCCCGCGGATCCGAAAGTGCACGAGTGATACTTTGTTTAAGTCAGATTATTATGGGGAAAAATTTGATAAGAAGGCAAAATTATAAAGAAATTGGAATATTAAAAGGTACTCTTTTAAATCAGGCTGAAAAAAGTGCCATGGTCATTTTTAATGTGGTTTCTTGTTCAAATTAAAATCTTAATTTGTATTTGGAATCTAAAATCTGTAGTAAGAAATGAAACCCCGCTGCCGAATCCACCTCTGGTTCGGAGAGATTCAAAGGTGGCAGGAGAGGGCAGAGCTATAAGCTCTCCTGCAATGAGATTACTTAATGTTTTGTTTAAAAATTAAGGGAGAACATCTTATGATAACCAAATTTTGGCTAAGATAACCTTGGGTGCTAGTAATTACTTTGGAAAGCGAAAAAGGAAAAAATGTAAAATCTGTTCTTCTATTAAGCATGACTTTGGGAAAAAATATGCCACCAGGTCATTTGCTGAAACTTCTTCCAAAGCAGGATGTGGGGGATGGGAAGAAGGGAGCCACATGGCGATCCAATATGGACGCCCCCTTCCCGAGTATGCTCCTTCTCGTAATTGAAAAGTTTTACAAAATTTAAAAATGCATCTGGGATTTCTGTGCACGTGTAAAGAGAAAAGTGGCCAAAACAAATGCACGCAACTGTCCTGTTTTTGGACATTTAGATAGAGTTTTGAGCTGGAATCTCTTTACAAATGTACAAAATAAAACCCAAGACTGATTATTTCCTAAGAAAAATGGCAAATTTGACCCAAGGAAAAAGGATGCTGGCTAGATTCTAGGAGCAAGATTGGTATTTCCATAATAAAGAGTAGTTTTTAAAATGTTAATGAAGCCTGTTCCAAAGTTAACTTTTAGGCTGAAAAGAAAATTCAGTAAAATTGTCTTTGTTGCAAAAATTTGCTAAATATGCCTTAAAATAATATTTGGATTTGAATCTCAAGAATTATTGAATAATATATTAATTATAAAAATCTAAATAGCCCAGGTAAAAAACTGGCCCTTTGTTAGTTAAAAAAGCTAGCTGCGCCTTTCTAATGGAGGAAGGGCTAGCCTCCCTTCCCCCAACAGAACAAGCAGGTAGGCCAAAAATTTCCTGCCAGTGGCAACTTCTAAAGACAGGCTTGCTTCCCAGTTTCCC
>NW_005370558.1:1189911-1204034 GCF_000412655.1 Myotis brandtii | reverse complement strand
ATTTAATTTTAACCAAATCTGGGGTTTTCTCTGAAAAAATTAGGAATTCAAAATATATTACTCATTGGTCTAATTGAAAAAGAGGATAAATTCTGTGATCCCAATCGAAATTTCTAATGCAAAATCCAGTTTAAATTTAATTGCTATCTCTTAATAATTATACAAAGTATATCATCTTTAAATCATATATACATATATATATTTGATGGTCTTTCAAGTTGGATTTCAAAACTATAACCAAGGAATAACCTTGAGGCTTTTCACGGGCCCTGAAATGTTTTCAAAGGTTTGTTCTCTCTTAAATAAAATATTTTTGAATTTAACCAAATTTAATATACTTGAAATCACATGGAAAGCTTTATCAAATAAAAATTTATAAATATATTTTAAGTTTTTGCCTCTAAGAAAGGGCAAAACAAGTTATTTTGTTTAATATCTCTTAAAATACAGCAGTAGAATTTTAAGATGTAATTTAAAAAACAAAAGCCCTCGCCGCCTGCATTTTAAATTAGGCTGGAGGTGGGGTAGCATTTGCACCTTGTGAATCAGACGTAAAAGTTTACTAAATTTACTAACTTTGCTTTTTTAATAAAAATACCTACTTAAATTACTTAATAAATTAACTTTTAAAAATATAATCAAGATCTCATATAAATTAAGTTATATGAGAAGCCAATATCTTTGTAAGCAATTTAATCCTAGTAAAGTAAATTCTTCTAAAAAAGATACTGAAGGCTTCCCATGATCCCTCTGTATATGCAAATAAGCCGAAAGGGAATGCTGTTAAAAAATATAATTCTAAATTTAATAAAAAGGAGAAAATTTAAAAATTTTTAAATCTCTTTCACTAATATTTACAGAATAAACTAAAAATTGTTAAAATACCAAATCTGATACCAATAGTCACCATGATCGTAAGGAAAGTTTAATGTAACATAGTCTGGCATTATCAGTCAACATCCAAAAAGCAATATTTGTTAACGTTTGTTGTTTGTAGTATAAAAGAAAGACAAAAATTCTTTTTAGTTGAAATTCTCTAAGTATGGACTGTAAAACTACTGTAGAAGTAAAAAAAAGATTTCCTTTGAACATCCGAAGGGCTGTAATTAGAAGTTAATTTTATTAGGCCTCATATAAAAGGTAAATAAGTTGTGTTTTTGCCTCCCGGAATACAACTAGTGTAGTTACTCAAAGACTAATTGCAGAAATTTAGTTAGTATCATTTATTCTCTATAACCTAGGACAAGTAAAGTTAAAAATAATAATAATAAACCTTGTTTCAGACTAATTTAAATTGGCTAATTGAAATAAATAAATATTCAAGAAACTTAATTTGCTGTACAAGAAACTTGATCCTAAAGTATTAACTATAATTTTTATTGATGGTTCAAAAATTGCTTAACATACAATAAATCCAGAGCAGTCATATTTCTATACAAGAAATTGAAATTAAAAGTTATCAAGACTGCATTGTAAAATCTCTAAAAGCCTCCTAATATTAAAATAAAAAAAGGGGGGGTAGTGGAATAATGCCCTGTAAGTAAAAGCCTTAATTACATCAAAAAAATTTTTACTTGAAAATTAATTTTAATTTGTAATACTAGTAACAAGACACCCATAAAAACACATATGGTGTTAAAATAAGCCAAAGGAAAATCATTTGGGCAAAAATAAAAAGGATTCCAAGTCTAATATATAGATAAGATTCCTTTATTAACCTTTGGTCGAGAATATGTTTGTATATTTCCAGAAAACTCCTCCAAGCCCCTGTGGATTCCTGCAACAATGGATCCCAGAGAGGAACTGACCAGAGTGCTCCAGTTACAGAATAGCAGTGGCCCCATGAGACAACAAGAAGAGAGACAGTCCAGAAATGAAGATGGTGAAGACACCTTGCCATGCTAGCAGTCAGCAGCTGTGCATTGCTGCAGGTTGCCAGGACCAAACCAGAGAAGGTCGGACCTGCATTGCCACCATTTGTCCACCATCCAGAACTGAAATATCATTGCTGATATGTACATATAAGAAACTGTTGGACATTGAAATTGGAACTCTAAGAACTGTTGGCAGCAATTTAAAGGGACATGATAGAATTCTGTCCTTTCAATTGAATTTAAAAATCTTAAAACATACATTCTTGTTAAATTTAAAAAATCAAAAAGGGCGAGATGCCGGAGACCAATTCCAGTATGTCATAATTTCAAGAGTTTCATCAAAAGGTTGATGAGACTTGGGGACTCAACAGAGTTGAGTCACACATGTAGTCACCTGTTGGGAATGGCTAAAGACATTTCCCCAAACCTGAATAGGAAACTGATTGTGGCTGCCAGACAGTTAAAGGGCATCTTAATCTACATGTTATTGCCTCCTCCTGGCCAAACACCTGAACAGCCGTAGGCTATTCCCCAAACTGACAAAGCTTCTGTGCCCTTTGAAACCTTACCCTATGAAGTATATTATCTCCACCTTGCCTTAGGACAAATTGTGTTAATAAAAGCAAGGGTCCTAGACAAGGAGGGACACTCTTCAGTTCCTTTAGCTGAAGGTCCTCTGACCCCCAATGCCTTCCAAATTATATCTCGTCTCCGGACTCTTTATTAGTCTCTGGATTTCTATGTCATCTATGCACAGCCCCTTTTCCAGATTCCTGAACCCTTCTTTTTTTAAAAAAAATATATATATTTTATTGATTTTTCACAGAGAGGAAGGGAGAGGGATAGAGAGCTAGAAACATCGATCAGCTGCCTCTTGCACGCCCCCCACTGGGGATGTGTCCGCAACCAAGGTACATGCCCCTGACCAGAATCGAACCCGGGACCCTTCAGTCCGCAGGCCAACGCTCTATCCACTGAGCCAAACTGGTTAGGGCTCCTGAACCCTTCTTGATGCTGGGACATGAACCCCAGCATAAATGGACGCCCGAAGTGGGGCAAGAGCACCAACAATACCCCATCTTTCAAATGGTGCTGACAACAGTATCTCCCCCATGGGGATGCTCTGAGGATGACATGAGATAACACATGTAAAGCCTTTGTTTATTTATTTATTTTGTTAATCCTCACCCGAGGATATTTTTCCATTGATTTTTAGAGAGAGTGGAAGGGAGAGGGAGAGACAGAGAGAGAGAAACATCGATGTGAGAGAGACGTATCGATTGGTTGCGGCCCGCACGCGCCCTAACCAGGACCAGTGATGGAGCCTGCAACCCAGGTATGAGCCCTTGACCAGAACTGAATATGGAACCCTTCAGTCCACAGGCTGACACTCTATCCACTGAGCCAGACCGGCTAGGGCTGCACATGTAAAGCTTTTAGAAAGTACCTGGCAGGAAGAACGTACTCCATACATGTCAGCAACTGGAATCACAGAGACACCTGTTTCCCACCTCGGCCACTGACTAAGGTGTGACCCTGGGCTTGTGACTTAATCTCTGAGCCTTGTTTTTGTCTCTGTAAAATGGGGATCCTACAACCTACCAGTCTTATCAACATCTTGTAGTTGTAACCAGTAGTAACAAAATGATGCTGAACTGGAAGAAGGAGGAGGAGGAGGAGGAGAAAGAGAAAGAGAATTATTATTGTTATTAAACTAGAGGCCCAATGCACGAAATTTGTGCAAGAGTAGGCCTTCCTTCCCCCAGCTGCCGGCACCAGCTTCCCTCTGGCACCCGGGACCCAGGCTTCCTTTGCAGCCCCTGCTTCGTCCAGAAGGTCATCTGGTCTAATTAGCATATTACGTTTTTATTATTATAGATTAGGAGGTAAATCATGGTACCCGAGGGGAGGAAATAAAGCAAACCCTTAAGAGGATTTGGAGCCCTAACTGGTTTGGCTCAGTGGATAGAGCGTCGGCCTGCGGACTCAAGGGTCCCAGGTTCGATTCCAGTCAAGGGCATGTACCTTGGTTGCGGGCACATCCCCAGTGGGGGGTGTGCAGGAGGCAGCTGATCGATGTTTCTCTCTCATCGATGTTTCTGACTCTCTATCCCTCTCCCTTCCTCTCTGTAAAAAATCAATAAAATATTAAAAAAAAAAAAAGAGGATTTGGAGCTAGGAACTAGGAAATCATCAGGAACTGGGCTTGCTCTCGTCATCTCTCTGGGTCATAGGTCTCTTGATGTCTCAGCCCCAATTCATTCTCTCTGTCTCTGTCTCTTATCCTCCCTGCCGCCCTGCCTCTCTCAGGTGGGCACTCTGCTTCTCTGGGCTCACAGTCCAAGTGGCCACCTGGCCAGCCCACCGTCCTTCAGTGCCAGCAGGTGCTGGCCAGTGCCTCTGTGTTCCAATCCAGATTCTCAGGACAGGGAATGTGAGTGACCACGCCTGACTCAGGTGCCACAGGAGCCAATCACTGATGACCCAGGGGAGCAGGGTCATATAATACACAGAGACTTCTGAGACCCGCCCAGGGCGGGAGCTCTGCTGGGCTGGGCAGCCCTCTCAAATGTTGAACCTCACAGAGGACTGTGAGGATTTGCTGAGCTCGGGGGTGTAAAGGTGCCAGGCTTAGGGCCTGACGCACTGACACACTCAAAAGGTGTGTTTCCTTTTGTTGGAGTCTGAAGACACTGGGTCACCAGGAATTGAGGACGGTGAGATTTTATTGAATGAGGGTGGTAAGTAGATGTCAAGCTCATGTCACAGGCAGTGAGGGGAACAAGGAGACATGAGTTGCCTCAGTAGTGGTCTTTGGGTCCCAAAGCAAACTTGGGGCTTGGCTAAAATCTTGTGGGTCTATCTTGGTGGAGAAGACGTCTTCAGAGTGAAACGATACTTTCTAAAGCAGGGGTCCTCAAACTTTTAAAACAGGGGGCCAGTTCACTGTCCCTCAGACCGTTGGAGGGCCAGACTATAGTTTAAAAAAAAAAACTATGAACAAATTCCTATGCACACTGCACATATCTTATTTTGAAGTAAAAAAACAAAACGGGAACAAATACAACATTTGTATTTGCATGTGGCCCGCGGGCCGTAGTTTGAGGACCCCTCTTCTAAAGGGTGTGAAACAGAATAAGGCAGGGACTTCACAAAAATGGTGTCTCCTTCCTCAAGCTGGGTTTCTTTTTGACGCCTAAACCTGGAGAGAAGTGCTCTCTTGTGACAGCCCAGCCGGGGAGACTTGGGCTCCCTGAGTCTTTACACAACAGGAGGAAGAGGAAGGGCTCCACTCCGCCTGTGGGGCCAGTGAAGATTCCAGGAAGAGTAACATCCTGCTGGAAGGCTGGCTAGAAGCACCCGTCCTCCCGGGATCTTAATCCTAATCCGATGGCAGGGGCTCTCTGGATCCGGATCCTTCCATAGGGACCTTGAGTAGGTGTGGGGACCCATGAACTAAGCAGTATTATGTGGTAAGCAAACTTATGTCTATGTGGACATTTGGGGGAAGAAAATCTCTGGCTTTCACCATTTTCTCCAAAGGGTCAGTTACACCAACCTGGAATGACCTACAGCCTGTGTCCAGGGTCCTCTGGCCTGGAAAATCCTATGGGTCCTTCTCGTCCCTCTCTTTCTGGAATCACAGCAAGCCCTTTCTGCTTCTCTACCACCCACTGGGGACCTAAATTGGGGACCAGGTAAGGTGTCTTTGAACAGATGACATTGTAGCTGAGCCTTGAACAAGAAGGAGCCAGCTGTGCAAAGACCTGAGGAGAAAGGGTTCCATGAATAGGAATCGGTAAGTGCAAAGGCCCTGAGGCTGGGGTCAGCCAACCTCAAAGGACTTGCATCAAAGCAAACAATAAGTAACCAAGACAGTTTGGTCCTCTAATCTGTGTGTGGCTATAAAGTTGCCAGCTGTTTCCTTTCCTCTGAAACTATCTGAGATATGTTACTTTTTTGTTGTTGTTCATAAGTCCTTTCACAAAATGAGGGTTGATGACACCAATGTTACCAATACGGCAAAATTAAAAGTTGACGACTCTTTGCAAAATCTATATATATAAAAGCCTAAGCAACCATCCAACCATTGGACTGTCCGACTGGTAGCTATGATGTGCAATGACCACCAGGGGGCAGACGCTCAATGCAGGAGCTGCTGAGCTGCAGTGACTTGGCAGCTGTGGTTCTCGGGTGACACACCTGGAACCAGAGAGCAGGGAGCCCGATTCCGGGGTGCGTCACCCAAGAACCATCCTCTCGCAATCTGGGACCCCTCAGGATGTCGGGGAGCCAGTTTCGGCCCGATCCCTGCAGGCCAGGCCTCTAGTAATAATAATAATAATAATGCAATAAAGTTATGACTTTGAAGAGTCTTCAGGGAAAGAAACATTCTCAGTTGAGCCTTTCAAGTAGTTGAGGATTACCTCTCCATACACCAAAATTTTTATCTCACTAATCTGAAGTGGAAATCCTTCCCAGCCTCCTGAACAATGGATAACATCATTCCAGGTGCTCTTCCTGAATTATCCTATGGAGCTCTGCCCAAGAACCTGGTCAGGTGAATTAACTGAGCCCAAGACTTTCACACAATAGAGTGAATTTTCCAAAGGGAAACTTTTTTTCCAGCTTTCTGAGAGGTCTTGAGTATGCATTCGATTCTTCAGAAGTCAATATTTGACTCTATGAAATGAGAAACTGTCTTTCCACGATCCACATGTATCTGTCCTAGCAATAGACAAATGTAATCCAGAAGTTCCCCAGGCCTTGCTAGCCTGTGGGTATAAATGAGTCATATTTTATTTATTTATTTAGCAAATATCTTTCTAGGGCTACAATTAGCTATTCTAAGTGCATTAAAACCATTACCTTTGCCCTAGCTGGTTGGGCTCAGTGGATAGAGCATCAGCCTGTGGACTGAAGGATTTCAGGTTTGATTCTGGTCAAGGGCACATGCCCAGGTTGCAGGCTCAATCCCCAGTAAGGGGCATGCAGGTGGCAGCCAATCAATGATTCTCTCTCATCATTGATGTTTCTATCTCTCTCTCCCTCTCCTTTCCTCTCTGAAATCAATAAAAATATACCGGGGGGAAAAACATTACTTTTTGTAAACACTTGATGAGGTGGGTACTATTTATTATCCCCCCTGTTTTACAAATAAGGAAACTGAGGCACAAAGAGGTCAAGAACACAGAATCTGGGTTTGGGACCCGGGAGTCTGACTACAGGGCCTGAACTCATATTTACTTTGCCATCCTGAATCTCAGACACGGATCGCCCACCTGCATGGTGGAAGCACTTTGGCCTTCCTGGTAAGGTTCCTTCCTTCCTCTCTCACCATTTCCAGCATCTTTGGGAGGAGTTGCACCTTGGGCACTGCTCCCGGAGGGCGAGTCTGCCACTCTGCTTGGTCTTTATGACCCTACAGTGCTACCTAACAAGTAGCCAGAAGACTCGGTGGCTTCAAATAATAAGCATGCATTTAGTTCACGAGTCTGCTGGTTTTGCAAGGATCTTCTGGTCTTGGCTGGGTTAGTTCACATGCCTGGGGTTGGCTGACTCTTAGCTGATCTACGTTGGTTGTGGCTGGATCAACTAGGGCCATAGGGGTCAAGTCCACACATTTCTCCTTCCCCAGCAGGCTAGCCCGAGCACCTTCCTTGGCAATGGCAGAAGAGAAAAGCAGACAAGCCCAACTGTGTATGCCCTTTTCAAGCCCCTGTTTAACTCATATTTATGATCATCCCATTGCCCCAAAGAAGTCATACAGCAGGGCCCAGATTCAGAATCCTACACAGTTACATGGCCCAGGGCATGGTCCAGGGAGGGATAAAGAATTGGGGCCACTGACACAATCAATCTACCACATGTATCACCAATTTCTTCCTTCTCAAAAAAATAATGTCAGAGAGAAATTTAATTTCAAAGTAAAAAATCATTTAGATGAAGCTGCCCAGGATTTCATCAATTAACGCTGCGCTCTGAGAGATGGTAAAGAGGTTGAAACCAAACCAGGGGCAAGATGCACAACCGGTTTCTTTATAAAGGAAAGGAGCGGCATTCCTCTGTATCAATCGGAAATGAAACTGAAAATTCAGGATGCAGAACTCAGTCCGCTGACGTGCCGGGGAGGCCCTCATTCTGAGGCAAAGTGACAGTCAGCGGGGAAGGCATTGTTCGGGCCTGGTGTCTGAGCAATAACGTTAGCACAAAAGTCAC
Organism: Myotis brandtii; assembly: GCF_000412655.1. Classification (NCBI taxonomy): domain Eukaryota; kingdom Metazoa; phylum Chordata; class Mammalia; order Chiroptera; family Vespertilionidae; genus Myotis; species Myotis brandtii. Next base: position 1,195,941 of record NW_005370558.1, on the reverse strand, counting down.
ATCAGAGCCGGCCAGCAGCAAAACTGACTGTTGGCAACTTCTTAGCATATCAATGCTTCATTTTGCTTCTCAGGCAGAAAGCGCAAATATTGGCTTGCCTGATTCAACATTGACCCCGAGGCAACCCCAGTTTTTCCAGGAGGGTATCAGTGAATAAACACTTTATTCCGGTTCCTGGAAAGCAGGAACTGTCAGGCGCACGCACCCTGCACGTAGCCTGAATATAATTCTTTTACTCTGACAAAGGGGGGGAACTTGATGAAGACAGCCACACGGGTCTCCAACCTACAGCTCCTTGGCCCCCTGCTTCTACCAGGAGAGGGCACTGGCATTATCAGCCTCCCCGAGGGGGCAAAGGTCACCATCTGTGGATAGTGACTGACATTTTTGGGGAAATATTGAAAAGGCTCTATAAGCAGTAAAACTTACCCCCCAAAACAGCTCAGCAGGTATGTCAGAACTGGGAGACACCTCCCCAATCCTATGATACTTTCTGGATATACTGTTTGCCATATACGGGGTGCTGTACACTCATCATGTTGATTAAGTCTTAAAGATTCCCCGTGGGGTAGAGTGTAGGCATCCCCAGTTTGCAGACGGAAATGGAGACAGGAAGCTGCAGTGAAGGGAGTTGGACTCTAGGAAAGCTCCCATCAGGGGCGCCCTGCAGACACCACCATGCCCAGGGGCCTTCGGATTAAGAGGCACATCTTCTGGAGATACAATTTCCAAGGAGTAGTCGACAGAGAGTTTTAAGGGAATCCATTTCTAGATTCTCGGCTGCCATATGGATGATTTCCTCCAACTGACTGGCCTGGGAACTCGGATGGGAACGCATGAACCTGGCTCTCCTCTCCCCCTTCCCTTTCTCAGCTGCCCTTCTCCCACGTGACAAAATAAAGGTATATCCCTTATCCATCCAAGTCTTACTGGGGGGCATTGCCCAAAGTGGAAAAACCTGGGTCGGGGGCTGGGGGCTCGGGGTTCGGGCACCAAACCTAGGGCTCATTCCAAATACTGGGGAGCAGAGGTTCCTTTGATCAAGACACCATGACGCTTCTTCTGTCCATCCCATGAAAAGACAACTTTTCCTTTAATTTTACTTTTTTATGCTTAACAATTATCAAAATTTTGGTCAACTTGTCTTAATATTAATTGTGTTGATGACTCAATTCAGAAAAATGCTTAACCCTTAGAGTGTTATGATCACAGGAAATATAAACATTTTAAAATTTCCGTCTAGGAGCATTTTTGATTTAGAGACTATGCCAAAAATGATCCATATGAAACTTACAAGCAGAAAAATATATTACATTCCTATAAAATTCTGTGGGAGAAGTGAAATGGAAAAAATGATTTAAAGGAGAAAGAGGAACATTATAAAATTTCTAGCTGTTAAGAGTTTGTTCATGTATTTTTTTCAAAATGGATGCCAGTAGGTATAAAATCAGTATGATTTTTAAATTCTATTGGATATATTGTAAAAGGCGATGTAACAGTTTTTATTTTTAAACACTAATATTTACAGTATGCAGGACATAACAACCTTTACAACTACTTAAAACCAGGATGGCAAATTTGTAAAGTATGTGATTATGTGGTTTTGAGAATTCTTTTGCAGGTACATGAGCAAAAAGAATAAAAAATTTAAAAAATTGGAAAGTCCTCTGATTTTGTCCAACTGGTCTTTTTACAGATGAAGCATTTGCAAACCACAAAAGTGACTTTACCCAGATCACCTGCCATAGTCCCTGCGCTAGGACCAAGAGCGACTGACCTTCTTTTCCTTATCCACGCTGGACTTCTGTATCAGTCAGAGTCCCAGCAGGACTCAGCACTCAAAGGGAATGAAAGGCAGGGAAGTCAATTACGTGTCTATTTACAGAGGTGAGGGTAGGGTTAAGGCAAAGCAGCAGGGGCTGGCAAAGTACCAGAGACTAGCAAAGCCATTTCCTCCCCTGGGCCAAGGGCAAGAGAAAGAGCCCTTACCTGGGCCCGGGAGACCTGCAGCTATAGAAGAGGCCACCAATAGGAACATGATCCCTGCCAGACCTCAGTAGCAGGGAGCGCGCTGGGGGAATAAATACCACCTCTCACTCTTCCTGCATGGGCTTCCTGCTGGTTCTTCCCATTGGTGGAATCTGCTAGAAGCCAGAGGGCGAGGGAGCTACTTAATCTAGTCCTTAGGGGTCAGCCTCCTGGGCACAGAGCAAAGTAGAAAAGGGGAGAGAGTAGATCTTGACAGGCAACCAGAAAATGTTCCCCATGCTTTCCATTTTGAACTTGAAATTGTTGTTTAAACAAAAGATTAGGCTTCTCAGTCAAGGTAAGCCACAGCAAAATGAAGGGATCTATCCCCAGAAGAATCTCAAAGTCTAAGTTGATGAAGTAGGAGGAATTTCAGAGACGTTTAGAAGGCTTTTTATTTTTCACTTTTAATTATGATACACAGATAACTGCTTGGTTTTTGTTTTGTTTTGTTTTGTTAATCCTCACCCGGGGATACTTTTTCCATTGATTTTTAGAGAGAGTGGAAGGGAGAGAGAGAGAGAGAGAAAGAGAGAGAGAAACACCAATGTGAGAGAGATACATCGATCGACTGCCTGCCTCCTACATGCATCCTGACTGGGGTCATGGATCAAACCTAAAACCCAGGTATGTGCTCTTCACCAGTAATCGAACCCACAACCCTTTGGTGTGCAGGCTGATGCTCCAACTACTGAGCAACACCAGCCAGGGTGATATCTACTTACTTTTAATACTATAGGGGTTTGTTTTTTTGCACCTCCATTCATTGGAAATAGATCTTTATTTCTCTAAAAATTGCCTTGTTAAATTCCCAGTCATGAATGCTTTCAAAAACTGCTACCAACTCCAACTATAAAACCCAGGAGTTGAGGGAAAGTCCCTGAGAAAAGTGATAAAAGTGGACGCTTTATGCAGAATTATATTAGTAAAGATAACAATGTAAATTATTAATAGCCACCTATTAAAGGCATATTAATCCTGCTATAATTAGATCTAAAGAATGCCTGCAATTGCCATAATCCAAAATGCTTTAACATTCAAGCCACCTTTCTAGGCAACCTGTGCTCTTGATCCAGAATGAGCAGCGCCCTCTAGGGGCAGGAAGCTCCAATCACCTAATGCCCTTTGACCTGTGATGTTTCTTCACACAAGTAAGGCCAGGATAGGGGAGAGGTTGGATGGGGAAGAAGGGTGGGGGGATGAGGACAGGTAGTCTTAACCCCCATCCTCGCCCAGCTGGGAAATGGGAGAGCTAGGTTCTAGTGCTGGCGGTCATTGACTCGTTGTATATCCTTGGCTAACGAACATCCTTCTCTCTAAATCCAAATGTTCTCACTTGTAAATATTCATCTTTAGTATCTCTTACACCTCACCTGCCTTAGTTTTAAAACTAGAATAATGCCCAATCTGGTTTGGCTCAGTGCAGCGGTTCTCAACCTGTGGGTCGCGACCCCTTTGGCAGTCAAACGACCCTTTCACAGGGGTCGCCTAAGACCATCCTGCATATCAGATATTTACCTTTCGATTCATAACAGTGGCAACATTACAGTTATGAAGTAGCAACGAAAATAATTTTATGGTTGGGTCACAACATGAGGAACTGTATTTAAAGGGCCAGAAGGTTGAGAACCACTGGCTCAGTGGGCAGAGCATCGGCCTGCAGAGTGAAAGGTCTCAGGTTCGATTCCGGTCAAGGGCACAAGCCCGGGTTGCGGGCTTGATCCCCAGTAGGGGACATGCAAAAGACAACCGATCAATGATTCTCTCTCATCATTGATGTGTCAATCTCTCTCTCCCTCTCCCTTCCTCTCTTAAATCAATTAAAAAACAAAAAACTAGAATAATAAGAACTTTTTACAGGATTGTCCTGAACACCAAATAAAGTTAATACTTGTGGAACAAAAATTGTCAGGTGCTACCCCAACATAATGGAGGTCACATGGTACAGTATTGTAACCCAGGTACATGCCCTTGACCAGGAATCTAACCCATGACGCTTCACTGCTTGAGTCGACTCTCTAACACTGAGTAACACCAGCCAGGGCCAAAAATATTTATTTAATGTAAAATAAGGAAGTACAGAAGGACAGAGAAACAGAAAGTGATAAGAGATCTATAGAAAGCAAATTTAAAAATGGCAAATGTAGCCCTAGCTGGTTTGGCTCAGTAGCTAGAGCAGGGGTGGGCAAACTTTTTGACTCGAGGGCCACAATGGGTTCTTAAACTGGACCTGAGGGCCGGAACAAAAGCATGGATGGAGTGTTTGTGTGAACTAATATAAATTCAAAGTAAACATCATTACATAAAAGGGTACGGTCTTTTTTTTTTTTTAGTTTTATTTATTTCAAACGGGCCGGATCCGGCCCACGAGCCGTAGTTTGCCCACGGCTGAGCTAGAGCAATGGACTGTGGACTGGAAGATACCGGGTTCGATTCCGATCAAGGGCACATGCTTGGGCTGCGGGCTCGATCCCCAGTAGGGGGCGTGCAGGAGGCAGCCGATCAATGATACTCTCTCATCATTGATGTTTCTATCTCTCCCTTCCTCTCTGAAATCAATTAAAAAATATATTTTTAAAATGGCAAATGTAAATCCAACCTATCAAAATGTAAATGATCTAATCACTCAATTAAAAGGAAGAGATTGTCTGTCTGGATTTAAAAAAGCATAATCCAACTACAGGCTCTCTCTATAGGAGACACACCTTAGATTTAAAGGTGACTTTAAGATAAAATAATTAGTGGAGACCAAGGGGGACATTTCATAATAATATAAGGATAAATACATCAGGAAAATACAGTACTTTTATACATATATGTGTAACACAACCTCAGAATATATGAAAAAAATGATAGAATTGAAAGGAAAAACAGGCAATTCAACAACAATAGTTGGAGAATTCAATACCACACAAAACCCAACCTGTGCACTTGGGAACGCTTACCCGAGCCCCACTCCAGACGACCATACACCCCAAATTAGTCTCCTTTCCTCTTCTCTCAAGTACTTTTACAGACCAGCTGGGAAGCTTCCCGGGTCTCCCCAGAACGCTTCGTTATGTGAGTAATAAACCTTTTCCTGCCCTCATGGGTGCACGTGTGGCATCATCAGATTCAACGCCCAAACCAAATTTGAGTGGCAGATGCACATCACATCTGCGAGTGACCACAACAACGGGGGCTCTGAGCGGGTGTCCAGTGCCTGATCACGACCCCCAGCAGTTTCTTCCCTTGCGTTGGCCTGCTGCCTGCCATTGGAGCTGCTGCTTCCTGGCAAGCGTGCCCTTTGAGTTGTGCTGTTTGCCTGCTTGGCAAGCGTAGGCTTTGAGCACCAGCCCGGCTTCACCACTCACCAAAGGCAGCTGTGCCAGGGAAACGCAAGTCGATGCAAGAGACTGGGGAATCCCACTCCTCTTGGAACTTAAATTAAAAAACAAACAAACAAACAAACAAAGGGGGCTCAACTCTTCCTCAGAGAGAACACGTGGCGTGGCGGAAGGCACTAGCCTAAGAGGCAGAAGATCTACGTTGATGGCCACAACAACAGGCTCCCTGGGTGAGTTGGGCAAGTCAAAGTCTGGGCCTCAGCGGCCTTGCCTGTCTCATGGGAGTTCTCAGGTCTCACCATGAGCCACGTCCATGGGAACGGCAGTTAGTGGTGGGTCTCCAGCCGCTTCAGGCTCAGAGCTGACTCATCTGAGAAATATAACCGCCAGGAAAATAATAGCAACGGCTACGGCTCCACTTAGGAGCCCGAGCCCATGAACTTCACATAATTTCACAACGTGATAGGTGAAAGCTGGCATTTGTTTTTATGTTTATTCTTAACCTACAACTGCGTTAAGCATCTTTTCTTATGCTTACTGGTCACATGTTTATACATAAATATGCTGCTGTCCACTTTTCTGCTGGGATGATCAACTTTTTCTTATGATTTTGTTCTTCACTTTTTTTTTAAATTAAATCTTTATTGTTCAGATTACATTTGTTCCTCTTTTTTTT
>NW_005370558.1:1171447-1188557 GCF_000412655.1 Myotis brandtii | reverse complement strand
GGGCGGAGGGAGCCGTTATGGTGCCCTCAGTCCTGTTCCCAGAGGCTCTGCTTCTCAGAACCCCCGGAACCGCTGCAAACCTCGGAGGGAAAGCTGCCTTCCAACTGATGCCAGACACTCCCGCTTCTCCCGTTTGGGTCCGAGTCCCCAGCGATTCGCCCGTATCTGGAGCTCAGAGTCTGAGACTCCCCCCTGACCGAAAACGACAACCGCGCTCTCAGCCACCAGCCCGCTTTGCGCGCGCACCTCCGCACCTGAGTTTTTTCCACACTGCGCCTCCTCTGAGCCTCGGTGTGCTGTTATTTTTCCTTCTAGTTGAAGAGTCTCTCCTCAGCCAGCCTTCCTGTGGTTCTGGGTGATGTCCGTTCCGTCTTTTAGTTGTATTTTTGAAGTGGTTGTTTGCGGCAGCAATCTCCGGTGTTTACCTATGCCGCCATCTTGGTCTCTCCTTGTTCTTCACTTTTGCTTTATTCGTTATTTTTATGTAATTTTAAAATTATGTGGCCAACATTTTTTGTATGCTTAGAGGAGCCTATTCTATTTCAAGATTACATAAATATTTCTCTAGATTTTTATCTAATTGCTCTAAATATCTCACTGATATTTAAATCTTTAATGGCCACTAAGATTTATTTTGGTGTATGATGTGAGCTAGGCATCTAACTTTTTTTTCTTCTTTCAAAATGACTAATCAGTTGTGCCACCATTTATTGAATAATTCTTTTTCCTTTGAATTTGAGATGCTCCCCTTCTTATGTTTAAATTGGTATATACCTTGGGTCTTTTAGAGACTTCCTGTTCTGTTTCATTAACATGCCTATTTATTCTGGTCTCAAAGCTACATTACTTTCATACTGCAAATTTTTAATAAACATTAACATTTAATATAATAGGCCCAATACTTCCCGCCTCATTCTTTTTGTCCAGACTTTGTTTTGCTATTCTCACATCTTTATTTTTATCAAATTAATCCTAAATAAAAACTTTAAAAATAATTTTACCAAGTTAAAAATAATAGCATTATTTTGATAGTGTTGAATATATAGATTAACTTAATAATATTGAACCGTCTCATTTAGGATAATAATATATCTTCGTTTATGTGTCCAATCAGGTTCTATTCTTCATCAATGTTCTCCATATTTTTATTAAGTTTGAATTGTCCTTACTATATAAGAAAGCTAGATATGGATATAATAGATATAGATGTTGATATACACACAAACATACATAAGCATTTTCACTTTGCAATAGATTTTCTTACTAGATGCCCTTTGAATTTTTAAAAATCTTGGCTTTCATATACCAATACATCTCTGACAAAGAATGACTCTCCATTTAACAATTGATAACTCTGATATTCTGTGGTACTTACCAGTATGGCTTACTGGTCTTTAAATTTTTGGCAAATAGAGTAGCAGTAACAGCAAGGTATGGCAAAATCAGTTCATGCTAGAGATTCTAATGTAAATCCATGAGTTCAAGATGGTGGCTGTAACATGTGACAACTGCCAATACATGGGACTCTCATCAAAGTGACATCTGAGCAATTTACGAAGCATTCCCTGCCAGTTTGGCCCACTTTATAGGATGCAGAATGGCTTCGTGGCACACAGTTTAGGAAGTACTCTATGCTTTAGGACAGTGGTTCTCAACCTGTGGGTAGGTGGCCTCTGGGGGTCTCCGAGCCCCTGTCAGGAGTCTATGGGGACAAAACGTTTAATAATAATCCTAGTAAGGCATCATCTGCCTTTTCCACTCTCATTCTCATATGAGTTAAGCCTTCTTCAGAGGCTACGTGATGTGTGCTGTCACAGCAGACTGAATGCAGAAGCAGATCTCAGAATCCAGCTAAATTCTATTAGGCCCCACATTAAAGAGGTCTGCAAAAATGTAAAACAATGATACTTTTTCCACTTTTTTTAATTTTGGAAAATATAGTCATTTTCATAAAAATGTTATTTCTGTTAGCTTATAGGTTTATTATTGTTACTAGAGGCCTGAAATTCGTGCAAGAGTAGGCCTTCCTTCCCCCAGCTGCCGGCACCAGCTTCCCTCTGGCACCCGGGACCCAGGCTTCCCTCTGGCCGCAGGCAGGCACCCGGGGCCTGGGCAGCCCCGGCTTTGTCTGGAAGGTCATCTGGAAGGATGTCCAGAAGGACATCTGGTCTAATTAGCATATTATGCTTTTATTATTATAGATATTTAACGGACTAAATACAAAAAATGAAAAGTTCCCAGCCTGAACGTCTAATATCACATCAATACATATAACTCACATAAACAAAGATCGAAGGCTGTCCTAAATAACCCTTAACACTGTAAAACGGTTCTGAGACCAAAAAGTTTGAGAACCACTGCTTTAGAAGAACTCCCAGTTTATCATCACGCCCAAACGATGCCATTGCCCCTGCTTCTAAACAGTTGAGTTTTGACTTGCATTTTCTTTGCAGGGTGCTCTCATTTCATTGCGTAAGTAGTAATTGTGTAGTGTTCTGATGTTTCTAAATTTAAGGCTTTATAATTAAAGAGTAAAAATAAAACCTAGAGTGAAGATACTGAGGAGTTTGGATAAGTTTCCTAATGTTCTTTTTAAATGTTATAAATATGAGCCTTCTGACTGTGGAAGAACAAAGAAGAAATGATATTAACAATGGACCACACCAAGAATAGCTTCTGATTTTATGTGGAAACCAGAACCCGGGATACATTTTATTTTTTTATTTTTTTTTCCGGGATACATTTTAATGCTGTGTACAAAAGAATGCAAAATAAAGTAATTTGTATAAGTGGAATAAAGACAACTTGGTTATTTTAATACAAATAGTATGGGTGACTTTATATTGTTAGTGTAAACATGTGGCTCAGATGATCAAAGAGTGCTTAAAAGTTGTAGAATTGAAAGTTGAAAGTGCTATCATTCCACTTTTCCTCAGAAAGGTAACATGTTCTGCTAAAACTCATGGTTTAAATTTTAAAAATTCTCTCATAGATAAGGAAAGTTCTAAAAATATTAAAATAAGTTTCATATATAAGAAATTGGTAATAATAAAAATTATTATTTTTATTTTATATTTTGAAAAGATTATCAAAGTATAGGTAAAGCAAATGAAAAACTTCTAGAAAATACCATCTGTATGGTTAAAAATAATTGAACATTGTCAAACATAAAATATTTAATAGACTTTCAAAAAAGAGCAATATCAATATAGACTTATAGCAATCTAAATTTATGGACTTGCTTATTGCAAAATATTTATCTACTGATATGAGAAAATAACTTTTTGGAAAATGTATAAATCAAGGCAGTAAAATTTCAGTCATTATTGATGAAGTCTCAACTGTTTCATATAAAATAGTTTTAATAATTTATTTAAAATGTGAAATTCAAGACTTTGAAGATAATTTAATGGTTTTTGTTGATCTCATGAAGCAGGAAAGAGCAACATCTGATATAATTTATCAAAATTTATTGTTGACACATGAGAAAAATGGTCTCTGAGAAATATTCCCAGGAAAACCTTATTGGGTTTTATATTAACAGTGCCTGTGAATAGCTAGGAAGAGAGTCTACATGTTCAGCCAAAATTTAGGAAATTTTTTGGATGTTTTAATTTGGCATTGTCCAAGTCACTGAATTCAATTATCCTGGATGATGCAATGAAATGCATAAAGCGAATAAGTAATTGTAAATGTTTTCTTAACTTATCATCATATAATGTCAGGAAAAATTTATATCTGAAGATTTGGGAATTGAGACAATGAAAATTATAATGCTTGGGCCATGATGCTAGAATTAAAAAAGCAATGTGAGAATTATATCAAGTTTATCAATTGAACAAAAACTGTGTAATAGGAGAAAACAATTGGAAAATTGCCTCTTTTAAAAAAGAGATTTCACTTTAAGCTAATTTATTAATTAAAATATAAAAATTATCTTTATTTTTATAGAAAATTTTCTTGATTATAGTGGACAGCTTAATGCCCCCAAATTTAAAAAAATATTTGAATGTATAAAATTAAAGGAAGCCCTAACCGGTTTGGCTCAGTGGATAGAGCGGCGGCCTGCAGACTCAAGGGTCCCAGATTTGATTCCGGACAAGGGCATGTACCTTGGTTGCAGGCACATCCCCAGTAGGTAGTGTGTAGGAGGCAGCTGATCGATGTTTCTCTCTCATTGATGTTTCTAACTCTCTATCCCTCTCCCTTCCTCTCTGTAAAAAAAATCAATAAAATATATTTTTAAAAAAATTAAACTAAAGGAAAATGGAGATTTTATAGAAGTAAAGAAATATACCCTTTTAAATAAGATAAAGTTCTAATTCAAAAAGAAAATATATTAAATTGATAAATTATCAAAAATGCATTGTCATTTGATGACAAAAGTTAAAATAATAATTTTTCATTTTCTTTCAACTTATTTTTCTTCAATAAATTGTGTTCCTTAATTTATTAAATTACTAATGTTGCTTTGGCTATTTTTTTTTGGTCAAATAATGTTTATGAAGCTCTATGAATTAAAAGTAAATTAATTACATGCAGTATTAGAGTAAACAATTTTGTGACTTTTTAAAATTAATATATTTTTATCAATTTCAGAAAGGAAGGGAGAGAGAGAGATAGAAACATCAATGATGAGAAAGAATTATTGATCGGCTGCCTCCTACACACCCCCTACTGGGAGGGGGGGGGGGTCGAGTCCGCAACCAGGGCATGTGCCCTTGACCTGACTCGAAGCCAGGACCCTTCAGTCCACAGGCCTACTTTCTACCCACTAAGCCAAACTGGCTAGGACCAATTTTGTGATTTATTTGATAATAGAAATGAAATATATAGAAAGCCACATATTTTAAAGGCTAGAAAAATTCTAGATCAATTGCTGTAAGTTCAGCAGAAACTGAGAGATGAATTCACACTATGAGCAATAGTTTGGACCTTAACAGATATTCGTTTACCGGGTCACTCACTGACTACCAATTAATGGCTAAGTTGTTGAAAGAATTTGGTGTGGCTTGTGTGTCAGATTATAGCTCAGAGAATGCACCATTTGATTAGTGTTGGATGCAGTTTTAAAAATGGCACCAACAATTTCTAAAAATCAACAAATGGTTTGGAAATTATTAGAATGATTTGATGAAAAAACTATAACTGCTATTAATTGGCAGGAAATTTTATGATATTTAGCGTTTAGCTTTCTTAGAGAGTAAAAGGGACTAAATTTTAACATTTTTAATGAACACATTAGTTTATATTAATAAACTCCTTGTTAAATATTTTAATATTACCCATGCTTTTGTTACACTTTATCATCTAATTGCCTCAGTGGGCACTTACATAATGAAGTTAAGTAATAATGATAATTGAGGGCCTTGTTGTCTTTCTGATTTTAATTACAATGTTTCTAGAGCTTTGTCATTGAGCATAAAGCTGACATTTGATTTGACATAAGTTTAAAAAAAAACAAATTGCATAAGTATTATCTCATGAGTACATAAAGAGTTTAATATGGTTTCCCATCTTTGACATATTAATATGATTAGTTATAATCATGGATTTTAAATATTGAATTGACCTTCTATTCTCATAATGAGCCCTTTTTGGTGGTAGTGTATTATTTTTTTAAGGTACATCTGGATTCAATCATTCTTTTATTTTTAAAAAGAGATTTTATATCCATAACCCAAACCATGACTGGTTATTAGTTTTCTTTTCTGTGTAAGTGTGTGTTATCAAACTTGAGTTTGAAATGTCTTCTGATGAAACAATATTGATCTAGTACCTTCTTGGTACAACTCGTTGACAACCATCTCAAATTCAGCTAGGGTTTTTAGTCTATGCAGGTTTTAGATTTCTTCTTGAGTCTATTTTGGGGAGGTATATTCTTACAAAATAATCTAGTTCATTCAAATTTTCAATATTTGGAACATTGTATTTTGTAATTGCTGTGTAATATGCACTTAAAAGTAACATCTTTTCTCTAGATCTTTGTTTAAAAGTGCTTTATTATTCTCAATAGTATAGATGTTTTTATTGAGAGGTAATTCAGATACCATAAAACTCACCCTTTTAAAGTGAATCATTCCTTGTTTTTAATATCTTCACAAGCTTTACAACCATAACTGCTATCTAATTCCAGAACATTTTTTATCACTCCAGAAAGAAGTCTGGCACCAGTTAAGCTGTCACTCCCCGTTGCTCCCCTCGCCCCCGCAATCCCTGGCAGCCACTAATAAACTTTCTGTCTCTGTGGATTTGCCTATCTGGGGCATTTCATACAAATGGGATCATAGAATATGTGGCCTTTGTGACTGTCTTTTTTCATTTAGCATAATATTTTTAAGATTCGTCTGCATTTTAGAATATATCGGTATTTCATTCCTTTTCATGACCAAATAATATTCCACTATATGGGTAGCATAACACTTTTTCCTATCCAATCATCCTTGATGGGCATTTGGTTGTTTCCACTTTCTGGTTATTGTGAATAATGCTGGACATTCATGTACAAGTAGAGGTGGAGTTGATGGACCATATGGTAACTATGTTTAACCTTTCGGGAACTGCCAGACTATTTTTCATAATAGCTGTACAATTATACATTGCTTCCAGCAGTATGTGAGAGTTTCAATGTCTCTACATTTTTGTTAACACTTTTTATTGCCTACTGATTTTTCTCACTGTTGGTTGTTTTATACATTCCGTTCAATTTTCTAGATGTTGGCGACAGGAGGGCCATTTTGATTCCAGTTGCTCCATCAGAACTGAAAGTGTGGATAGAGTAGTGTTTGTAAAACCTCTCAGCATGATTGTTTGCTTTGTGTATTGTAAAGCCATGTTATTTAGTGCCTAAAGTTCATGACATCATAAATAAGGATTTTACTTTGATCAAATAATTTAGCCCGATTCCATTTACAATTTTGGTTTGAATTCAACTTTTTATGTTAATACTAGAGGCCCGGTGCACAAATTCGTGCACTAGTGGGGTCTCTCGGCCTGGCCTGCACCCTCTCGCAATCCTGGACCCCTTGGGGGGGATGTCAGATAGCCATTTTTGGCCTGATCTCTGCAGGCCCGATCCAGACAGGAGGGAGCCCGATCCCCGTGGGTCCAATTCAGACAGGTGGGAGCCCACCCTCTCGCAATCCTGGACCCCTTGGGGGATGTCAGATAGCCGTTTTTGGCCTGATCCCCGCAGGCCCAATCTAGATAGGAGGGAGCCCGATCCCCGCAGGCCTGATCCAAACAGGAGGGAGTCTGATCCTGTGCACTGAGTGTCTGTCCCCTGGTGGTCAGTTCTTAGGCTTTTATATATATAGATTGTACCTGTATTCCTCTTGCAGACTAACAATTGCCTTATAGATCTTTTTTGACCCATTCTTTTAGTTTAAACATTATTATTTTGGTTTAAGTGGAGATTGCTTTTAGATTCAATATGATAATCTTTGTCTTTTGATCTGTTTATATTTATTGTGATGACTAATGTCTTTTTTCTTAATTCTGTCACTGTATATTATGCTGTTTCTTGTTTTCTTTCCCAGTCTTTGGTTCTATTTTTCACATTTCCCACTTTCTTTCTTATTTTTTCTTCTATTCCTTCAGAAGTTATGTGTACTCTCTTATTTTTATTTTGGTTAATCCCATTTTTAAAATTATTCAAACCCTATTCATTCTTGACTCCTTTCCTATATGTTTGACATTTGGAAATTTCATCAGAATATGTCTAGATGTGGATTCTTTTAATTAATTTTACCTGCTTTTGGTGAGTGCTTTTCTCTCAAACTGTTATTGCTGCTTTTAGATTTACTCTGATGTTTTTGCTCATCTTCTTTCATCTCACTATGCTTCTCTCTGAATTCTAGGAGATTTTTTTCAACAGACCATTTAAATTATTAATGCAGTTTTCTTCAATGTTTAATATGCCCTTCACTGCCCCTACTACATTTAAAAATTCTGTAATCATGGTTTTCATCTTAAAGTAATATCATCTTATCTCACATAATTATCTTTTCAAAAATGCAATATATTCTCTAATCTCATGGAAAATATAAATTTGATATTAAAATTTTTCTTTCTGTTTCTTAAAGTAAGGCTATGTCATTAGGGAACATTTGTTCAGATTATATATCTGAATGAATTCCTTCTTTTGTACTGGCTAGCATAACAATTTGATGATCTTGTTTTACCTACTCTTTGGAGGCAGGTCTGGATTTGGAAATGAAGTCTGTCAGAGGAGAAACAAGTTCAGTTCTTTTCATCTCAGATGTGGAGAAGAAGAAGTATTTTTTGTTTTTTGTTTTGTTAATCCTCACCCGAGGATATTTTTCCATTGATTTTTAGGGAGAGTGGAAAAGAGAGGGAAAGAGAGAGAAACATCAATCAGCTGCCTCCTGCACACTCCCCACTGGGTATGTGCCCGCAACCAAGGTACATGCTCTTGACCAGAATCAAACCTGGGACCCTTTGATCCACAGGCCAACGCTCTATCCACTGAGCCACACCAGCTATGGTTGTCTGGTAAGGGCGCTCAGTTTATTCTTGTGGTGTAGTTTATGACTACTCGTAAGGCAATCATTTAGCACAGCAGCTCGCTTCTTTGTAGAATATGGCCTTTCACCCCTGTCCGGTGTAAGCATGACAGGCAGTTCTCCAAGTCCTTCGTGGGTTTGAGATTAGCTCACTTCCTATTGCCTCCTGGCTCACTTTTAAGCTAGCCCCTGGTTCTAGGCATCTGGATGAGGTTTAAAGTCCAGATGCCAGTGGGAGTTGCAAAAAGCCTCACAGATCAGCGACATGCAGGGTTCAATCAGGCATATTTTGCTTTTGTTATTTGAGTTTGCAGGGGACACATGCCTCTTCTCTAACTAGTGTGACTATCCATCTCAACTAGGCGCACCATCTTATAGTGCACCTCAGACAAAGATGGGGCCAATGCTGCTACCAGGTGCTCTAGTGTGGGGCCGTCTCCAATATCTGAGTGTAGCGCATTCTAATATCTTTGGATTTGCCCCTCTTGACCACCATATGGATCTCCACAGCCATGATCTGCCCAGAGTTTTAGGGTTTTAAGATTTGCTTCTCTTTGCTTCTTAGGTGGGTCCTTTGTCCCATCCATCCATCCATCCATCCATCCATCCATCTGATATTTATTAAGCAGTTACTATGTGCCAAGTATTGTTCTGGTTGCCAGAGATTCAATGATGGAAGAAGACAGAAGTGGAGCTTGTATTCTAGAGGAGGGTTGCATTACAAGGTGTGAGGACTTTTATCTCCCTTATTCTGAGCTTGTTTATAACACATCCACTTTAAAAGATCCCTGAAGTCCAACACGGACACGGATATTTTGAATGCTTTATGAGTTTGATGGGATTGGGGGAGGTAGTAATCTTGAATAATGATCATGAAGTGTAAGCATCACCTACACCTCCAAAGAAAGAAAAAGAAAACAAGACAGAAAGAAAGGAAGGGAAAGGAACTCTGAGTGCATCGCAGAAGTTCCCAGGGCCCACCTTGTCTCAAATAGCTCATGCACACAATTAGACTAAGTCAGAGTCTTGGATTTGAGTCACAGCCCCATACGCTCTCAAAGATCCTTCCTTTTCTCAGGTTCTATTATAATATGGTGTCCTCTCCATGCTTAGCTTAGAATATAACTTTTTAAGTTTTTGCTCATTAACATTAAGGGAAATTACAAAATAAA
The DNA here is from genome assembly GCF_000412655.1 of Myotis brandtii. Lineage (NCBI taxonomy): Eukaryota > Metazoa > Chordata > Mammalia > Chiroptera > Vespertilionidae > Myotis > Myotis brandtii. Next base: position 1,178,860 of record NW_005370558.1, on the reverse strand, counting down.
TGTATCATTCACCACCATTTTATACTATAAACTATACAAAATTCTATTTTTCTTTTTATTTAGCATATCATATCACTTTATTTTCATCACTTTCATTTTAATGGCAGCACGTTATTCCATTTTGCTGATTCCCAAAGCTGTTTGGCTGTCCCCCTGACCTTTCTGTTGATATTTAGAGGGTTCTACTTTGCACGAACACAATTCATAAATGGTGTGATGAAGGCCTTTGAGGAGGTTTGTTCCTCAGATTTATTTCATGAGTATGAATTCCCAGAAAAAGGACAATTAGGTCAAAAAGTATTGATGTTCTGGGGCTCTTGCTAAGTATTTTAAGTTACTTTTCAAAAGGGACCAGCAATGTGGCATTTTTCCTGAAACCTCATCAGCATCAGTTTGCTTTTTAAAATCGGTTTCATACCGACTTGATAATTCAGTAGACAACATTTGCAGCATATTTCATGCCTATTGATCATTTGTCTTTGCGTTTACTGTTTCTATTTCCTTTTCAGTAAATTGTTTGGTCATACCTTTTGCTCATTTATCTGTTTGGCTTTGGGGTGTTGTTAAATATTTTAATATATTCTGTTCTGTTGAGATGTGGTGCTCTTAACCTTGGGACCAGGCAGAGGCTTAGGGAGACCACCGGCCCTATACAAGTGTACCTACCATTTATGTGTGTGTATGTATGTATGTATATGTCAATGTGAATGTTCGTGTGTGTTCCTGTGTCTGTGTATGTATGAATGTCTGTGTGTGTAGGTGAAAGAGTCCTAACTTTCTTTAGAATCTCAAAAATGTCAAATTTTAAAAAATAGTTAAGAACCCATGTGATACAAATCTTTTCCCTAGTGTGTTATTTTTCTTTTAGTTAGTGTATGCATACATTTAGCAGTTTAATATAGCTTACTCTGTCTCTTTTTCCTCTTTGTAATTTCTTCTACCCTTGGCCTATTATAATTATTTCTTAGGTGGGACAAATACACCATTTTATCTTCCTATAATTTAAAAAAATTCATCCTTTCTAATCAGGAATTTGTTTTTATGTGTAGTCCTAAACTAATTTCTCTGCCTACCTACCAACATGGAGTTTCTTTTCCCTATCATTTAGTGACACCCTTTTTATAGGTGTTAAATTCTCTTACATCATCATGTCTGTTTGGGGACCTTTGATTTCATCAAACTATTGATCTAATTTGCTCCACTTCAAATCCACCTATCATTTCAATTATTGTTCTTTAATGATGTACTTAAATGTTGTCTATTATCACTGCTCTTTTTTTTTTTTTACGATGTTCTTTGCTGTCTTGCCTGTCTTTTCTACTTAAATGTTGTCTATTATCACTGCTCTTTTTTTTTATGATGTTCTTTGCTGTCTTGCCTGTCTTTTAAAAGATGCATGTTGTCAGATTCTGTAAGAAATTCTTTTGTATTATTTTGAGTTATCTTGAATCATGAAACCAGAAAATTAAAGTATTTAGACTTATGATTTTCTATTACTCAAATTTTGTTTTACGTCTTCTAAGAAAATTTGAAAATTTTTGGTACCCCATGTTAATGTCTTAATATATAATTAATTATATTTGATAATGAATTTGATCCCATTTTAAAATTTGTTTCCCGTCTTGTTACTGCATTGACTTAAGGAAGTGATTGATTTTTTAAAATATTTATTATGTATCCATATCTAGCCAGTTATTGAACTTTTTGTATTGCTGCTGATGGCGGCTTAACTGAGAGCATAAGATTTTTAAAGGATATAATCATGTCATCTGCTAATGAAGTTTCCTACCTTTCTAATAACTACTCCTATGGTTTCCTTTTCATGTCTTATCCCATCAGCAAGATATATCAATATAATATGAAATAATAATGGTGACAGAGAGCTTATGTATTATGTTCCCTTTTCCAATAGGAAAATCTCTAATGTCCTCCCATTAAAAAGGACGCTGGCTTGGTTTTTAATAGATCCTTTTTATGTTAAGAAAATATCGTTCAATTCTTATTTTTTAAAATGTTTTGACATCGATTGAAAGGCATGCTTTGGCATCCATGAGGGTGATCATACGGTTCCTGTTGTTTAATCTGTTGATCTGGGGTGTGGCCTGTGCCGAACTCCCCTTGCATTGCTGGAGAGGCCTTTGTGGCCATGGTGTTGTCGTCTCTTCCCGTGCTGCCGGACACTGTCTGCTGGGACTGTGCTCTCAAATGATATTGCATCCTGTTGCCTTTAAACAGCTCTGTTATCAAGGCTTAAACTCAGGACTGCATTTGCCTTGCAAAATGAATGAGCAGTTGTTGCTGTTTTAAAAACATTTTTCCTATGTTAAGGAATAATTTATGTAACATGGAAATGCATTGTTCTGTAACATTTGGATAGATTTCTCCAGAGACGCAAGTGGGCACAGACGGCCTTTTCAGGGGGGTGGGGAGGGTCATTCTTTAATAAATTTCTCATTCCCTCAGAGTCTTTCTCATTTGCTGATCTAACCTACGCTGCTTGTTGTATGAATTAGATTATTTTATAGTTTTGTAGACTATAGTCTGTTTAATTGATAATTTCAAACAAATTTGCTAAAGAATTATGTGCAATGTCCCCCTCAATATTTTTAATCTTTTTGATGCATCATTGTAATCACTTCCTCATTTCTGATTTCATTTGGGCCTTTTTTCCTTGATTATATTTGTTGGAGGTTGGTCTTTTTTATTAGCTCTCTCAAAGAATCAGCTCTTGGTTTTATTTATCGATTTCAATGTTTTTGTGCTTCCTAATTTGTTTATTCCTGTTATTATCTTCCTTTCTTTCCTGACTACTATTTTTCTTAGGATGTAAGTGTGTGTGTGTGTGGTGGGGGTGGGGAAGGGAAATCTGTTATTTGAGACCTAAAGCAGTAAGCTTAGGTCATTGGTTTTCAGTGTGAGTGTGTGTGAGTGAGTGAGTGTGTGTGTGTGTGTGTGTGTGTGTGTGTCTTAATTTATAAAGCGCCTAAAACAGAATTTACCTCTACGTACTGAGTTACTTCTTGTGGTCTTAAAATGCCCTGTTTTAGACCCAAAGTTCCATGGTCCAGTACATAATGTGGTATGAACTTGTGTCAGAGAGGCCACTGGGGGCGGGGTGGCGGGGGGAGGTATCTGACCCAAACATTTAATTGCAGGGGGTCTTTTATGCCACAAGACTTTTCCTGTCCCCATCCTACCCTGCCTTACCCCCCTCCACCACCTTGGGCTCCACAGGTGTCTGAATCTTTGCATGTGCTCATGCATTTGTAAAAGGATAAATATTTTCCAAAAAGACCCAGCGATCTAGAATGGGCCCTCCCACCAGCCTTGCACAAGCGGGGATTTGAGGTGGGGGGGCTTGAACAGTGGAGCTGCCCTTTATTATCAGCAAATAGCAGTTTAATGTGCCGTCAAACAACCACCTTTAAAATGCCAACAGGAGCCTGAGCCTCCCTCCTGCCACTTACAAAGCAGCAGCAAATTTAGACCATTGCCCCATTTTACAGATGGAGGAACTGAGGACCAGAGCATCAACGTGACTTGCCCAAGAGCATGGAGCAAGCAGGTCAGTGGCAGAACTGGCACTCACTCTCCCATCTCGCCGACCCCCACCTTTTTCTGCATCCCTGTTTACCCATTCTAACCTAAACAGCCTGTTCTGACCTGGCCCAAATAAAGTACGTGGACCCCACACCCAGCTGTGATCTGTGTAGGGAGTCAGGCTGCTCCCCCAGAGCCTGAGCTGTGCCCCAGGACTCCAGGGAGGGAGCAGGGATGGCTCCAGGCTCTGGGCTGCTGCCTGCCAGCGCTCCCAGCGCAGCTGATTGCATCATCACTCAGGCCTTGTCAAGTGTTATTGCTCCAACATCCCCTAAATGACAAAGTTGGATTCATTAAGTGTAAATCCAATCAAACTTGAGAGAGAGAGAGAAAATAAAAGTGACATGGAATAAGAGAAATGGGAGTGCTGGTGAGAGAGGTTGTTGCTTTCCCTAGGAGAAGGCGCCCCTAGGCCCTTCTGTGCGTAAGGCAGTGGAGTCGCAACCTCTGAGGGTGAGGCTGACCCTGGTTCAAGTCCTGCCTCCAGCACTTGCTAGCTGTGAGGCCCTGGGCAAGTCACATCACCTCTCTAAGCCTCAGTCCTTTCATCTGTAGATGGGAATATCTACCACATGGGATTGATTGCATTGAGGAGAGCATGGTATTGTGCCCATTATCAGCGTATTAAACATGGGTGATATGAGCGTACTAGACCTTTCCTCTGCTGAGGATGGAAGTAGAAACGTACCAGGTGCCAGGCAGGCCGAGGGTCATCTTGGAGATGTGAAGACAGTGAAAGGCAGGAGACATTGGATTGAAGAACAAAGTTAGAATGGCCCTCAGATGGGATTCTCAGAACTGGGAGACTGATGCACAAGAGGAACTGCCTTTTATACCAGGACCCATCACACACACACACACACACACACACACACACACGCACACACCACGGACACACAGGATTTTCATGCAAGCCTATATAAAAGTGGAACCATTTTTTAAAAATGTTTAGCTGTACTATGGCAGATATGCACTAGTATTTTAAAAATTCTTCTACAATTAAACACCCACTAAATTGATTTCATGACTTATTAATGAAGGCTTTGGCCAAGGTTATACAGCAAGCTGGAGGTGAGACTGGGGCTAGAACAGATCTCCTGGTCTCTAACCCGTCACGTCTTCCTGTCTGGGGTCCAGCTTAGGCCAGGGAAGTACTGATCCCAGCAAGTACAGGCAATGGGAGGTTGCCGGCAATATACCTAAAGAGGAAGGGTTAATAGCAAGTTCCTTCAGGTATCCCACTGGCTGCTTTGGAGCACTGCCACCTACTGGTCACTCCCTCTCATTACACTCCATCACTTGCTGGTGGCTCTCTCTTGGTGATAACAACTCCTTAAATGCTTGGCCTTTTCCACGGTTCAAAACCCACCCATGTCATGCAAGTTCTCCGAATCCTCAGAACAGTCCTGTGAGACAGGCAGATACCCTTATGCCCATCTCACATGTGAGGCATTTGTGGGCCAGAGAGGGTAAGTGACTCGGATTTTCACACAAATGCCCTGACTCCCAATCCAGTGCTCCTCCTGCCTATCCCTGTAACAAACCCCAGCAGGCTGGTTAGCTACAGGCAGAAAGAGAGGAGCAGGGTGCAGGTCTCTGACTGCTCAGAGGGGGCGGGGGGAGAGGAGCAGCTTATTTGGGCAGTTCCAGGAGACACTGTCAGGAGCAGCACATTTCATACCATTCGCCAGTCCTGCTTTGGACGCTCCAGAAACCTAGATAGAGCGGTCAATCCAAAGAGAGACGCCACCCGGCTCCATTCTGCCGGAGGTGGTTTGGGGATGCAACAATTACCAGGTTAATTTGGCTCGTGCAGCAGCCGAACTGTCCACCTTAGACCCTGCCGGAATCTGATGTCATTTTCATTCACAATGCAATAAGCAAGTAGAGGTGGCATAGTGTCATGCAAGCATGTCAAACTCACGGCCCGCGGGCCGCATGCCTCGTTTATTTGGCCCGTGTTAGCCTCTGAGTTTGACATGCTTGTTGTAGATCAACATGGCCCGTGGGCTGCGTGTTTGACATGCTTGGTGTAATGGCTGAGAGGCTGGTTCTAGTGTCATACTCCCTGAGTTCAAATTCCATCTCTGCCTCCTTTGGGCAAATTACTCAAGTTCCATATAAAACAAGCATTCTCAGTTTCTTCACCTGTAGCATGGGGTTACCACTAGTACATGATCTCGTTGGCTGTTGTATGAATTAAGGGGGCTAATGTGTATGAAGCATCAGGGAGCGCCTGGAACGTGGTAGGCACTTATTGCATAGTTTTACGAGAGTTGAAAGGAATTTGAGCTATACCAACCTGGATTAAAATTCTAACTTTGTCACTGACTCATCTTGTGGCCGTGGGCAAGCCTCTTCCTCTCTAGGGATCATCCCGCTGGACCTTTCTCCAAATGCCTGTGACCGCTGAGTGGTGACCACGTCACAGTTGAAGGCCACACTCAAGGTCACTGCCGGCGTGAGGGAGGGGCAGGCGGGCTGGGACACATCTGCTCCCTTGGCTAGAATCGAGCTGTTTTATTTTCCCCCCTTGGAACTATTTTATGCAGCAAGGTCAAGCGAGCAGGACTACAAATCAATTTAAACAAAAGCGCTGAGGCAGGTACCCTTGAACTCCCGTGACTTAAAAATAGCCTCATCGTCATCCTTAGCCAAACACCCGGTACCTGAGTTCACTTAGCCTGTCATCGCCAACTAATAAACCATCCTCCTCATGGAAAGAGACCGGAATGAGACCTTTGAATCAAAGTGGATGTGAAGCCTGTTCGGATTAATAGAGCTGCATCTGTCTCCCCCTGTGTTCGCAGGATTGCTAGAGAGGCTGATGCATTCTTAGCGAAATGAATATCTTATTCAGTAACATCAGGGAAGACCAGCCCAGCCATCTTAATCATGACCCTGGCTGCTCTGTGAGTAGCCGAGCGTAACATAGCCTTCTTTGTGGAATGCCTCAAGGTTCTACCTTATAAACTAGGTGGAGTGGCTTAAAGAGGGGTGGGGGTGGAGGGAAGTATTTATTTGGAAAGGAAAGAAAACTAACGCTTAGCACTTACTGTGTGCCTAGCACTCTGCTAGGAGCTTTAGGTTCAACAATTCGTTTCTTCTCCACTATTACCCTGTATAAGGGATATTTGATACCAGCTTCTAAAATAACAGCTTTATTGAGATATAAGTCACACGCCATCTGTATTAGTCAGAATTCTCCAGAGAAATAGAACCAATAGGAGATAGATATACGTATAGATATGATATAATATATATGTAAATATATGTATATTTCTAAGAAAAAATATTTAAAAAGAGAATTATTATCAGGAACTGGTTCCCATGACCATGGAGGCTAAGAAGCCCCACAATCTGCCATTTGTAAGCTGGAGGCCCAGGAAAGCCAGTGGGGGAGTCCCTGTCTGAGCCCAAAGGCTGAGAACCTGACCTGGTGTAAGCCCCGGTTCCAGGGCAGGAGGAGATGGATGGGTCAGCTCACGCAGCCAGGCAGGGACAGAGAATGCGGGCCCTCTGTGGGTTGCATGAGGCCCATCCCCATCGCGGAGGGCAATCTTCCACCAACGCAAATGCTCATCTCCTCCGGGAACACCCTCACAAATACAATAGTATATTTGTGTGTAACCAAATATCTCATGTCCCGGTAAAGTCGGCACATAAAATCAACCATTACGCCATCCATTCACTTTTTAAAAGTACACAGGTCAGTGGCTTTAGGATATTCACCAAGTCGTGCCACCATACCATTATCTAATCTCAGAACATGTCATCTCCCCACAAAGAAACCCCACACCCATTAACACTCAT
>NW_005370558.1:1166035-1170596 GCF_000412655.1 Myotis brandtii | reverse complement strand
AGGACATCCTCCTCCTTCATTTGCAGGACATCAAGGGCTCCGGACATTGTGAAAAGTTTCCCTTTAAGTTACATGGGAACCGAGAACAACGCCGTATGGAGTCCTCCCTGGGTAGCGCGGGAAAGCTGTTAAGCATCTTCTTATGTGCTTATTGAAGATACACATTTGAGAAATGTATGTTCATATCTTTTGGGCGATTTATCTTTTTTATTATTGAACTAGAGGCCTGGTGCATGAAAATTCATGCACTGCAGGGGAGTCCCTCAGCCTGGCCTGCCCCCTCTCACAGTCTGGGAGCCCTCAGGGGATGTCATCTACGGGAGGTGACCAGGCGGATCAGGGGAAGGCACCACCCCCATCACCCCGCTGCTGCCGCCACTGCCAGCTGCCAGCCCTCCTTGGCCCTCACAGCCGCTGCGGCTTTGTCCGGAAGGATGTCTGGAAGACGTCCAGTCTATCCAGTCTAATTAGCATATTACCCTTTTATTAGTATAGATTGTAAGATTTCTTTGTATAGTCTGTATACAATTCCCTTATCAAATATATGACTTGCAAATATTCTCTCTGTTCTCTCTGTAACTTTCTGGATGTGGTCCATTAAAGGACAAAAGTTTTTAATTTTGAGATCTAATTGATTTTCCTTTTGTCCCACATTTTGGGCGCCTTATCTAAGAATTATTGCTTATTCCAAGGTCATATGATAGACACCTATGTTTTCTTCTAAGAGTTCTATAGTTTTAGGTCTTAAATTGAGATTTATGACCCATTGAATAATGTGTGAGGTAGGGGTCTAACTTCATTCTTTTGCATGTGCATAGCCAGTTGTCCCAGCACTATTTATTGCAAAGACGATGCTTTCCTCACATCATTGTCTTGACACCCTTTTGAAAAGCAGGGGCCAGAGATGCACGGATTGATTTCTGTGCTCTCGGTTCTACGCCATTGATCTACGTGTCCATCCTTATGTCTTGATTACTGTAGCTTTGGAAAACGTTTTGAAATCGGCAAGGTAAAGTTGAAGTTATGAGTTCTCCTGTTTTACTTTCCCTTTTCAAGATTGTTTTGTCTATTCTGGTTCCTTGTGTGTCCATGTGAATTTTGGGGTCAGCTTGTCAATATCTGAAGAAAAGACAGTTGGGATTTGGCAGAAATTGCATTGAGTAGACAGATCAACACGACGAGTATCACAACTTGTCGATATTAAGTCTTCCATGAATGCAGGGTTTCTACATTTATTTAGATCTTCTTTAATTTCTTCCAGCAATGTTTTATAGTTTTTAGTGTGCAAGTCTTACAGTCCTTTGTTTAATTTATTCCTAAATATTTTTTTTGCTTTGAAGCTATTATAAACGGAATCATTTTCCTAATTTTCTTTTTGGGTTGTTCACTGCGAGTGTATAGAAATTCAATTGATTTTTGTATGTTAATCCTGAAACATTGTTATTGATGCCATTACATAGGCGAGAAAAGTGACGAGCAGAGAGAGTGATTGGCTTGAGAGTACATGGCTTTTTGGGTTCCCAATGTCCCTCTCTTTGTAGAACCACTCTCCCCTGCTGCATGGAATTCCCGCTCTGTCTATAGAGTGGGCTCATTCCACCCCCTCTCCCTCACCAGGGATGGGCCAAGGCCATCCTTCCCACCACTGGTGAAACCCTGATGAGGAAGAAAATCCGTATAGAGAAAACCACAGCTAAGAGTTGGGGAGAGAAAAAAAGCTCTGTCCCCATCATTGAGCACCTGCATCCAGTCCTACCTAAAGCCGGTGCCTCTAGAGTTTTTAGATACATTAGCTAATATTTATTTTAGCTTAAGATCATTTGAATTCGATTTCTGTCACATGTCACATTCTTTTGGTTAAAAAAAAAATCCTGACAGACAGTGAGCAAAGGGCAGAGTATGGGTTTGAAACCAGGCCTGTACGATTCCAGCGCTGGGCTCACCCCGCTGTCCCTGCATTACCCCTTCCTGACACTCGGTCTGGGCGAGTGGGTGTTTGAGTGGCTTCCGGGGACAAGTGGAGCTTGCAGTAGGTAAGCAACAGAGGGACTAGAGTTCAAGACCTCTGGAAGCCGAAGACGCAACGCAAGGCTCAATAAACCAGGCACAAAGGCCCCAGAAGGACTCACGATAGCTCCTGAAACGCACCTGCCCATCAGCGCAGGAAATCCCCAGGAGCTCTGAGAAGCCAGGGCACTGGTCGGCAAACTGCGGCCTGCGAGCCACATGCGGCTCTTTGGCCCCTTGAGTGTGGCTCTTCCCCAAAATACCATGTGCGGGCGCGCACGTACAGTGCGATTGAAACTTCGTGGCCCATGCGCAGAAGTCGGTATTTTGTGGAAGAGCCACTAATATTCTCACAGTGAACCAAGGGAGGCAGCGGTGCCTCCCTGGGATATGCCTGGGGCCTGAGATTTCCCATAATCCAATTAATAACGTGTCCAGGATGGAGGGCCAGCTCCCAATTAGTTCTCTTCCTCCCCTGGTGCCTCTTGGAGCTTTCGGGTAGCAGCTCCCTGGGAAGGGAAGAGGAGCTCCCACCCTGCACGCTCCCTCCTTGGGAATCAGGGGTCTAGAAATTAGCTGATTCTTGATAAGCCCTAATTATAAATTAGGTCTTATTATCTGTGGCTCCTGAAACGATGCTGGATGAATTAAAACTCTAGGAAAAGGGATATTTCAATTAACCACATGAACTCAGGTAATTGCCTACCGAGGAAAAGCCCTTACAAACGAGTCCTGCAGCAGTTAGGGGGACAGCAGAAGGGGAGGCGGGGACCGTCGCGTGCATGGTCTGCGTGAGGCGAGTGAAATGAAGGCTGCCCCCTCCCCCCGGGGCCTGCTCTTTTCGAGGACGTGGTCCTGGACATGGCAAGACTTGTTGGATGCATCGTCACTAGGGCCTAGGCCTGGAATCCGAGGACCAGGGTTGGGGTCCTCTCTCGGTCATCTCCTGCTCTGGAGATCTGTGCCTCAGTTTCCTCACCTCAAAATAGGCAGGTCAGATGAGGTGATGCCTACGAAAGGGCTTGGCCAGCTAGGAAGGGTGGCACACACACCTGACATTATGGTTTGGGAACAATTAGATTCTCTTAAAAGAGGAAGAGGGAGCGGAGAAGAAAAGGGTGGGAAACTCTGTCTTAACTGGCTTCAGAAGGCAGGAAGGGGAGCCCCCTGCCCCCCCGTTTAAAACAGCTCTGTCTTCTTTTGGCATTCATTCATTCATTCATTCATTCATCCCACAAACGTTCGTGGACACTTACCGTGTGCCAGGCACTGAGCTGGCAGCGTAGGGCACAGAGTGAAGAAGTCACAGTTCAGTGGGAGAAAGACAGGAAAGCCAATAGACAGGACCCTCCTATGGACAGGGTCTCCCAGCAGTGGCCTGCTGTGGGGACATATTGGAGGAGGGACACCATGGCAGGGGGCTCCTTAAGCAAAGGTCAGCACGGGGTCATAGAGATTTCCCCCAAAATGAGCCCAACGTGCCCTTTCAGTTTCTTCATGCAACCGGGGAGCCATTGAGAGCCCTCAGCTTTCTAAGAGGAACTCTAGGAATTCTAAAACACACTGGCATCCGCTGGAATCTGATTCCCCAGGTACAGGAGGAGGTCAGGAGGAGGCCAATCTTGTGTCGAGGTCACGAGCCACATGCGGCTCTTTGGCCCCTTGAGTGTGGCTCTTCCACAAAATACCATGTGCGGGCGCGCACGTACAGTGCGATTGAAACTTCGTGGCCCATGCGCAGAAGTCGGTATTTTGTGGAAGAGCCACTAATATTCTCACAGTGAACCAAGGGAGGCAGCGGTGCCTCCCTGGGATATGCCTGGGGCCTGAGATTTCCCATAATCCAATTAATAACGTGTCCAGGATGGAGGGCCAGCTCCCAATTAGTTCTCTTCCTCCCCTGGTGCCTCTTGGAGCTTTCGGGTAGCAGCTCCCTGGGAAGGGAAGAGGAGCTCCCACCCTGCACGCTCCCTCCTTGGGAATCAGGGGTCTAGAAATTAGCTGATTCTTGATAAGCCCTAATTATAAATTAGGTCTTATTATCTGTGGCTCCTGAAACGATGCTGGATGAATTAAAACTCTAGGAAAAGGGATATTTCAATTAACCACATGAACTCAGGTAATTGCCTACCGAGGAAAAGCCCTTACAAACGAGTCCTGCAGCAGTTAGGGGGACAGCAGAAGGGGAGGCGGGGACCGTCGCGTGCATGGTCTGCGTGAGGCGAGTGAAATGAAGGGTGCCCCCTCCCCCCGGGGCCTGCTCTTTTCGAGGACGTGGTCCTGGACATGGCAAGACTTGTTGGATGCATCGTCACTAGGGCCTAGGCCTGGAATCCGAGGACCAGGGTTGGGGTCCTCTCTCGGTCATCTCCTGCTCCCGAGTTCTGTGCCTCAGTTTCCTCACCTCGAAATAGGCAGGTCAGATGAAGTGATGCCTATGAAAGGGTTTGGCCAGCTAGGAAGGGTAGCACACACACCTGACATTATGGTTTGGGAACAATTAGATTCTCTTAAAAGAGGAAGAGGGAGCGGAGAAGAAAAGGGGAAACTCTGT
>NW_005370558.1:1163518-1165966 GCF_000412655.1 Myotis brandtii | reverse complement strand
CATTCATTCATTCATTCATTCATCCCACAAACGTTCGTGGACACTTACCGTGTGCCAGGCACTGAGCTGGCAGCGTAGGGCACAGAGTGAAGAAGTCACAGTTCAGTGGGAGAAAGACAGGAAAGCCAATAGACAGGACCCTCCTATGGACAGGGTCTCCCAGCAGTGGCCTGCTGTGGGGACATATTGGAGGAGGGACACCATGGCAGGGGGCTCCTTAAGCAAAGGTCAGCACGGGGTCATAGAGATTTCCCCCAAAATGAGCCCAACGTGCCCTTTCAGTTTCTTCATGCAACCGGGGAGCCATTGAGAGCCCTCAGCTTTCTAAGAGGAACTCTAGGAATTCTAAAACACACTGGCATCCGCTGGAATCTGATTCCCCAGGTACAGGAGGAGGTCAGGAGGAGGCCAATCTTGTGTCGAGGTCACCCCTTGTAGTGAACCCAGAAGGGACTCACTCCACTGAGTTCTGCTGAGCTGTCCTGACCACTTACTTTCCTGGGGACGGCCAATCAGAAGAGCAATGAGTTGAGAGTTTAGGGGTAAGTTAAAGAAGATGCAGCTTCGTTACCCTGAAGTATTTGCAATGACACAGACACCCTCCTCACAGCGCCGCTTGCAGGAAGGAGTGACAGGAAGAGGGCAGGGTGCATGCGCCACCGAGGAGGGGCGCACTCGGGTAGCCGGCAGGCGCCACTGCCATCCTGGAGGCTGGTGACCAATTCCCCACATAACCTTCCTCGCAGCTCATGTGACAAGATGCCCCTGTGCAAGTCCCACCCACAAACCCTGTACCTTGAAAACACCAATCCTTTCTCTAGCGTCGGACTCCCCTCTACCGCTCAGCAGTTCCCACGCTATGCGTGAATACCACCAGCAATGGGGCACTTACCCTTGGGGAAGAAGTCTGCTCTATTGCCCGGGGATTGCAAGCATCATACCTTCCTCTTTGTGATGGACTGAAATCTACCCCCTCATGTCTGTGGGGGAGGCAGTAGGGCCAGGATTGCTGCTGGGTGAAGGTAGGAAGGCCCTTTTTATTTGCTGGTGCAACCAAACATTTAATTACAGCAGCTTCTCCGAGGCCATAGATGCTAAAAAATTAAGATGAATACACTCATTTTGGCCAATAGCACAAACCGCTATTATTCTGCAAGTCCCAATTCATTACTGTATATTGTAACGGAACATTAACACTCACATAACGACCTTAGGCCCAGTCTCGCATGCACAATCAGCACGCTCTGCCCGGACTCCTTTGTACCCAGGAAAGAAAGAGGAAAACCCAGATGCCCTCGCAAAATTGCCTTTCCAGTGGAAACATTGACAGACCCTTAATTACAATAGCTCACCACGTGCCGCCTGATGCCACAGCTCAATTCCTGGGCCCAGTCAAATGACGGTGGCGATGGGGAGGGAAGCAGTGGGCAAACTGGGGGCTCTAGGTTCTCCAGATCGCCCACCCCACCTGAACACCCTTCCATCTGTTCTGCTGCTCCATCCCTCGGGGTGCCTCAGTCTCCCCATTCCAGTGTATGTGGGAGAGTTACCTAAAAGGCAGGCAGGCTCCCAGGGACCATTTTGCATGGACGCCCACTCCTCCACCCCCAGGAATACCCAGGTACCTTGGAGACAAAGAACAACTCTCAAATAGACTGTGTTGTCCCCAGTTTGAAACTCTCCAGTAGCTCCCGATGCCCTCGGGATAAGATCCCAAGTTCTGACAGACACCCACAGACGCGTGTGGTTGGGTCCCAGCCCCACGCTTCCCTTCCTGCCCCTCTTTTCTGTCTTTCTAACTCCCTCCCGACTCAGGGCCCTCACACATGCTGTTCCCTCCACACCCTTCCTCTCACTCCTGGGCTGGCTAATTCTCCTCTTCTGTCAGGCCTCGGCTGGGAGGTTTCCCTACAGATGAGGACCCTCCTGTTGGCTTCTGTCTTTTTCCCACCTGACACTTGGCACAAATGGTCATTCTCTATTCGCTTGTTCTTGTTTAGTTCCTTTGCCACCCCATTCTGCATCACTCCCTCTGCGTCCCCAGCAACAGGCACTATGCTGGTCCAGAGGAGACAAGCAATAACAATTGGTTGGATGAATCAATGAGCACATTATCCCTATTCCAGATGGACCATGGAATTCCTGAAACCCAAACGTGGCCCTGACTGAATCTGGCTTTGTAATTCCAGCCTGGGTTTCACACATATTCACAGGCTGTTGGAAGATCCAGGGAAGGGGTTCACCCTGCAGTGATCCCCATCTTTCAGACAAGGATGGGAAGCTGCTGAGAGCAGAGGAGTAATAGTGAGGGTTCTCCAGAGAAACAGAACCAATAGGATGTGTATATATGTGTGTATATGTGTGTGTATGTGTGTGTGTGTGTGTGTGTGTGTGTGTGTATACAAATATATTGAGAGAGAGAGAGAGAGAGAGAGAGAGAGAGAGAGA
>NW_005370558.1:1149282-1162500 GCF_000412655.1 Myotis brandtii | reverse complement strand
CTTTTATTTATTTATTTATTTTAAATATATTTTATTGATTTTTTACAGAGAGGAAGGGAGAGGGATAGAGAGCCAGAAACATCAATGAGAGAGAAACATCGATCAGCTGCCTCCTGCACGCCCCCCACTGGGGATGTGCCCGCAACCAAGGTACATGCCCTTGACCGGAATCGAACCCGGGACCCTTGAGTCCGCAGGCCGACGCTCTATCCACTGGGCCAAACCGGTTCTGGCCAAAGCCAGACTCTTAACCTTGACTCACAAGATAGAGAGGCTGTAAAGGGACGTGAATATTAATTTTGAGAAATCCCAACTTTCTTGGGTCACAGTTGTTACTCTGTGTGTGTGTGTTTGTTTGGCTTTTTATCTTTTTAATTAGATGGTTAGCCTCTAGGAAGAGCCCACTTAAAAAATTCATCTTTTATTCTTCATGTTCCCTAATGCTGCCTGAGTCTCAGATGCAGCAGCAGCAAATGGCTTTCTTGCCGAGTAGGGTGGTTGTAAGGGTTAAATGAGACCGTCTACCCCAGTTTGCCGGACACATGCAGATGAGTGCATGTTAGAGGGGTGATGGGGACAGTTAAGGTCCTTCGCTGAGCTGAGCACATGTATTAAGCCTGGCCAAGTGTTCCTACTTGCTGGGCTCCTAATTTGGGGGATGGTTGCTATTCCTTTCAGGGGTGGTTCTGAAGGGTTAGAAGAAGAGAAGAGGAAGGAGAATGCTTACTGTGTGCCCTGCGCAGTGCTCACAGCTTCTAGATGCTCTCTCGTTTGGGTTCAGTTGCGTGGAATCTGATGACCCTGAGCCCATCTCAGGCCTCCCTCTCTCTGGGCATGAGGACCTCAGACCTGTGAGGTAGTCCTAGGGGGGATGGCGTTACCAGTGGGGACACTCTTTGGTGGGTGACCTTGTCCAGGCTTCCTTTTGCATGCACACCAGGGGACATGGTGAAAAGAACCAGACAGTAAGGGGCAGAAGACCCAGGATCCAGAGTTCTTGCTGCCGGCCTTGGGCAAGTCCTTCCCCTCTGAGCCTCCCCCTCCCCCTGTGATAATGAGCGTTTGGGACGAATGTGAGCTCTAGCTGCGTGGGTGGTGGTTTTGCCTAAAGGTTTGGAGTCAGACCCAAGTTTGTATCCTCATGAGCTCCATGACCTTGAGCAAGCTGCTTCAACCCCCTGACCTCAGCTCCCCATCTCTGTAAGAGCCAAGTGACACCTGGTGCAATAAAGTCTGAATGGGCCTGGCCCGGGGAGGCCCCCCGCAGTGGCGTTTGCTATTACCAACACGGTGCAACTAGTTAGTGTCCTGAAATCAGTCATCCCGAAACAGCCATCAGTCACTCTCGACAGAGTATTTTTCTTCGTCGGGCATCGCTTCCAGCATTCGCTCTTTAATTTTAGCGTTGTATTTACAGAAGAGTTATTTACAGTGCAGAGGGACAGGCCCGTCTGCCTCCTTGCAATGGTTTCCCAAATTTCCTCTGCTTCCTGCGAAGATATTAGCGCCCAGTAATTGTCGCCGTATATAGATGTGGAGCCTGGGATGCGAAGGCGCACCCCGTAGTAATTGTGAGTTGTCTTGACGCTAATTGCATAGGGGAGCCTGTTTAATTGCCAGTTAAATTGACTGTGTGTGTTTTCTCTAATCTGTGTTTCCGGGCCAGTTGGATGACATCAGCTCCTCGTTGGGCTAAGCGTGAACTGGGAAGGCCCAGAGAGGAGAGAGGGAAGCTGGTGGAGGGCAGGACGCTATGGCAGCCGATGACACCAGGACTGTGTGCGTTTCAATCTGCCGGACGTTGAGGACGGGAGGATGACCTGGAGGGAACCTGAGGCTGCACAGGGCCAGAAGGATAGTTTTGGCCTGTCCTCAGGGCCACGCTCCGCGAGCCCCCGCTGCCAGCAGCCAGGTCTGCACAGAGATCCTGCGCCG
The DNA here is from genome assembly GCF_000412655.1 of Myotis brandtii. Classification (NCBI taxonomy): domain Eukaryota; kingdom Metazoa; phylum Chordata; class Mammalia; order Chiroptera; family Vespertilionidae; genus Myotis; species Myotis brandtii. Next base: position 1,160,565 of record NW_005370558.1, on the reverse strand, counting down.
GCTGCTCCTGCAGGTCCCCTCCTGACCTCTGCGGGTGCCAGTGCTTCAGTCTGCAGTGTGGGTCCCCGTCCTCCCACCTGCACCCACCTAATTCCACAACCCTAGTGTCATCCAGTGCCCCGCCACGTGCCTCCTTTTCCATGAAGCCCTTCTTGATTGCCCCATTAGAAGAAGAGGTCCCTCCAGTCCAAACTCCAGGAGTTCTTTGTAGTCTCTTGAGTCCATGTTCACTTTCCCTTATATTTGAACGAAAGGCCACAACCCTAGTGTCATCCAGTGCCCCGCCACGTGCCACCTTTTCCATGAAGCCCTTCTCGATTGCCCCATTAGAAGAAGAGGTCCCCTCCAGTCCAAACTCCAGTAGTTCTTTGTAGTCTCTTGAGTCCATGTTCACTTTTCCCTTATATTTGAACTAATGAAGAACCAGACTGTAAGCTTCCTGAAGACAGGCCATGCTTCCTACAGAGAGCGCTTCCTAACAGGAGGTGGGCGTGAGGAGAGAAAGGAGTAGAAGGAGGAGGAGGAGGTGGAGGAAGAGGAGGAGGAGGTAAAATAAGAAGGGAAAATTGAGAGATAAGAAGAGCAACTAACACTTCTTGAGTGGTGTATGTATGAGCCTGTGTGTGTGTGTCTACCCAGCACGTCCTGTTCTAAGCACTTCATCCTTGTTACTTCATTTACGCTGCCCCACAATCCTGAGGTAGGTGCCATTATCACCCCCATTTCACAGATGAAGAAACTGGGGCCTTTGAGAAGCTAAGTAACTCATTCAAACAGCCTTAAGCGGTAGATCCAGGACTTTGAGCTTCCAACTCCTGGGCTAAGCTGTCTTGATGAGAAGAAGGAAGGAGGGAGGGAGGAAGGGAGAGACAGGAAGAGTTGAATTCCTTGAGTTCTCCTGATGTTTAAAAACCTCTCCAGCCTTCCACACACACTTTCTCCTTAGCTCAAAAGCTAAATTAGAGTGGATTGCACTCTCCTCACTTTAGTAATTTAGATAAAAGTAAAATTTTGTCTGAGAGCAGAAGCAATTATAGCGCGGGTTTTGTGATTAACTTGATTAACACTGTTTCGCTCTAAAAATGATCCCCCCTCCCTTTGCCAGCATACTGTAATCAGAGCCCCGTCTTTCAACTGGGCTCCAGCTGCTCTTTTCCCCCACTCCCCAAAAAGGATTTTGACATAAATACTTATTAGGGAGGACTCTGGTCTCCGGCTGGAACAGTTGAGCAAAGAGGAGGAAAATGTCTCTCTCTGCTCTAGCATCTGTAGCCGGTTAAAAGGCTGCCGCCCACTACCCCAGCTACTGACAAAGATCCCAATTATGCAGCAATGAAATATACATATATGGTACAGGAAGGCTTATACATTTTTAATTTTTTTTCAAAGAGAACACGTTCAGAGAAAACTCTAATTAGAGCTTTCGTTTCTTTAAGAGGAAAATGATATGTGGTTTCAAGAAAGATGATTTGGGTTTATCGTTGGGCAAGTGTGAGTCTTTCCAACCCCACGCGCCTGCTTCTTAGAAGGAGCCCGGAGCCGACTGGGAAGTGGTGGACATACTGAGGCCTTTGGGGGTCTTTGGCCAATGGAGCTTTGAGATTTGAATCCTTGTGGGTTTGGGGTCTCCTCCCCTGGGACACTCCACTAGGCTCCTGGTGCTCACACTCTCCTCCGCTCCCTCTGAGTCTGAGACCAGCTTTCTACCATCCCGGCTGCCTGATCACCAGCTGCTGCTTCCGGAATCCCCACTACCAGCCAGGTGAGCCACAGAAACCTGTGCTTAACCAAACCTACCAGCCTGTTGGTAGGGATTACCACGACCCATCTTGACACATAAAGAATGAGCTCCAGCCGATGGGGCTCAGTGGTGGAGCATGGAGCACGACCCATCTTGACACATAAAGAATGAGCTCCAGCCCAGCCGGTGGGGCTCAGTGGTGGAGCGTGGAAGTCACAGTTTGATTCCCTATCGGGACACATGCCCGGGTTGTGGACTCAACCCCCAGGAGGGGCATGCAGGAGGCAGCCGATCAATGTTTCTCTCTCATCATTGATGTTTCTATCCCTCTCCCCCTCTCCCTTCTTTGCTTTGAAATCAATTTTTAAAAAAACACCATATTTTAAGAAATGAGCTCCAGCAGCCCTAGCCGGTTTGGCTCAGTGGATAGAGTGTCAGCCTGCACCCTGAAGGATCCAGGCTTCGATTCCAGTCAAGGGCACATGCCCAGGGTTGCAGGCTCAGTTCCCAGTAGGGGGTATGCAGGAGGCAGCCAATCAATGATTCTCTCTAATCGTTGATATTTCTCTCTCTCTTCCTCTCCCTTCCGCTCTGAAATCAATAAAAATATATTTTTTAAAAAAGAAATGAGCTCCAGGGGGTGAGGTCACCTGTCCAAGGTCAGACAGTGCTCAGTGGTGAAGCTGGATTTGAACCCACACACAGTGCCTCCAGAGCCCCTGCCTGCTCTCCCTTAACGTGCAGACACCTCGAGAATCACAGAGTGTTAACAGCAGAGGGACTGTGGAGTAGGCAACCACCCCACTCAGCAGGAGGGGGACACCGAGGTCCTGGAAAGGGAAGGGACTTGTCTAGAGCCACAAAGCCTCCAGGCTGGGGTAGGCTGGGTGGCCTGCTTCCTGGGCCCTCCCCTCACTCTGGGGTCAGGTCAGCTCCGCCCAGCCTTCCTCTGCACTGACTTCTATAAACGGAATCTTGTTCCACCAAAACTCATATGTGGAAGCCATAAGCCCTAATGCGACTCATTTGGAGACAGGGCCTTTGGAAGGTAATGAAGGTTAAATGAGGTCATATGGGTGGGGCCCTAATGCAGTAGGACTGGAGTCCTTCTAGGAAGAGGAAGAGACACCAGAAGTACAGAGAAAAGGCTGTGTGAGGACACGGCAACAAGGCCATCTTCGAGCCAGGAAGCAAGGCCTCACCAGAAGCCAACTCTGCAGGCACCTTGACCTTGCACTTCCAGCCTCCACAGGGTGAGAAAATAACTTTCTGAAGATGAATCCCCCAGTCGGCGGCATTCTGCCTGCCAGCTGAGCTGACAGCCTCGAAGACCTATTGGCTGAAATGTTGGGAGCTCCACAAGGACCAGAACAAGCAGAGGAGGGGCTACTTTTACCCGAACCCGCAGGCTTTTCCTAGAGCTGAGTCTGCCATGGCCGCTCCTGGGTGATCTCTAGAACCTTCCCCGGGGTCCTCACACTGCTGAGTGTGCAAAAGCCCCAAACATGACAGTTTCCCTCTTTCAATGTCTCTGCCGTTTAGAGATTCTCACTGAAATCGGGTCCTTGCAGATTTCATGTCACTGATGGGCTCAGACATTTTAGTTTATCAGCTTCATTGCCTACTTACCCTCCACGCAGGCAACCCAATCTGGAAATCTAGCGCCTTCTCTTTCTGCCTTTCTCACCCCCATGCAGAGTGGCAGCATCCTCCCAGGGAAGGCAAAGTACAAGTGACGTCATAATGTATCACTGAGAGGAGCTCTGGGGCTACACTGGGTTCAAATCCCAGCTCAGCCCCCTTGTCAGGGGGGTAACCTTGAGTGGGTTTCCTGACATCTCTGGGCCTCAGTGTCCCCATCTGCAAAATGGGGATGATAATAATTGTGCAGACCTCATGGGACTGAAGCTAAACCAGGTGATTTGTTGAAGGCATACAGACTGGAGCAAAGAGTGTTCGCCTGGTCTTCCTCACCACATATAGGTTGAACCATACAAACGGTCCTTTTGTAGGTTAAAGGACCTGGTCATTTCTCAGCAGTTACATGTGTGTCAACTTCATATCTACTGAGCGTTCAATAGAGAGGAGCTGCTGCCCATACAGACACCACCTGGGCAGGTGCATATGGATGGGGTGGCAGGAGTGGGCAGAGAGCACAGCAGGGATTCAAACCCAGGCCTCCTGGCTCTCAGCCTCCTGGACACACAGGCAGTCACCCCAAGTCCAGCTTTCCCTGCACGGCACCTCCTTCCTCAGGCCAAGATGGAGGCAGACTGCCTGCAGGTGAAGAAAAGGAGGCTGGCAAAATCCATCTTCTTCCTCTGCATCCGACCATCCTGGAGGGGCTCATGGGGTCCATTTCCGGCCTCATCGGCCCCCTCCCACCCAGCCCTCAGCTGGCCTCCTGATTTCCCATCCTCTGCCACCAGCACCCTCCTGCCTTTCCTGGGGCGGGCTCAGGCCTGGCACCACTCCAGAATGGCTTAATCAGAATAAATCCTGAGAAAGCACATGTATTATTTATTCTAGCAAAGGTTAAATAATTTGATGAATTTCTCAGGATGCTGCCGGAATGCTGATGGCCTCTTGGAAAACACACACACACACACACACACACACACACACACACACAAAACACCCAACAAATTTCTCTAACTAAATTCATGCACACACAGCAGCAACAGCAGCAGCGACTGTCACTTGCCCGATGCCATTTGCCCCACGCCACTTGCCCCATGTAAGCTCCTGCAGGGGACCAAGTGGGCAGCCCTCAGCGACACCAGCACTGGGGCCCAGAAGGAGACACAGATGTTGCTCCTGGCCGACTGAGATGACAGCTCCACCCCCTGGCCTCTCAGGCCTGATGCATGATCTGGAGCTGACCAGGCCTTTAATTCTGCAAATGGCCACAGAAAGCCTATTGATTTACAGGCCCAAATGGTGGCCTTTCCTGAAACAGATGTGTTGATGGAGCTCCTTGCACTTGGGACTCCGGGACTGTTGGGATCAAGAAAGGGGCTGCCAGGGAGAGAGGAGGGCATGGAGAGAAGGCCCTGCCTGGGGACTGGGAGTGACTACGCCCATCCTGCCCATGGCTGCCATGGCAGACTGGCTCACCTGAGCCAAGTGGGGAGCCAGAAATAGAGGCAAGGCAGAGCAGGTAACGGGTGTCCTCATTCGCCTCCCCTCCCCTTCCTATGCTTCCTCTTTCTTTTTCTCTACTTCCTTGTCTTCCTCCCTTTCCTCTTCTTCCTCCCTCCTTCCTTCCCTTCCTTCTCCTTGCCTCCTCCTCACCATCACAGTGGCTGCCATTCATCTAGCCACTTACACGTGCCAAGCATGGGGCTGAGTGTTTTACGAACATCATGTCTTGAAACTCTCCCAACAGCCCCAGTGAGCTGAGCACTTGCATTTAAATCTCCATTTAAGAGATAAATAGTCCCAGAGAGGTTCTGAGTGTTGCCAAAGGGCACAGAACCATTAGGCAGAGCCAGGCTTCTCACCGCCTCTCTGGGCACCGGGCCTGCGTTCTCTCTGCTCTGCCATGTAGACTGGAGCCTGGAAGAGCTTGGGCTCTGAAGGCAGCGGCCCAGTGTGCAGCCGTGTGATGCTGTGGACGTTCCCCAACGCCCCGTGCCTGTGGAATGAAGATCACCGTTCCTCCCTCCTAGGGTTGGGGCGAGGATCGAATGGGATCATATCATGAATGATGCTCAGAGCAGTGCCTGGCACAGACTGAGGGCTGCAGGGATGTTTACCACCATTGTTCTCCCCGCACCGCTTCTAACTAGCAGCCACACCCACCAACTTGGATAACGTGCCCCACTTGACAAATGCTTCTTTGTCACATTGGTTCATTTCATCCTCAAACCCTAAACAGCCCATTTTACAGAAGAGGAAAAAGAAGTCAGCCCAGAGAAGTTTGGCGGAGTTTCTGCCAGTTTCAGAGCCCATCTCAGCCTGGGCAGGAATCACGGTGCTGGCCAGTTTAGGAAGCTTTAGTCCTCTGACCTTTACTTTCTCATCTTTAGTGAAAAAAAAATCAGGGTAAATACAACCTATGTCACAGGCATTTTCAGACTTGATCTAGGGCATGTGGAGTGCCCCGACATGCCTGGGGTATGGTACTCAGCAAGCAGCGGCTGCTACTGTCCGCCTGCGGAACTGTCCTCCTGCCACTCTGAGTATGTGCTTCCCTAAAAGGCAGCTCCTTCCCTCTGCGTGCTGGCTTCTCTGGCCCTGCCTCCTGTTTAATTCCTCATCCCTGCCCCACTTCACTCCCCAACATAAAAGCTGTTCTAGTTTCCCCCAGTGTTGGCCCTTTACTTCTATTTAGTCCACCTTTTGGACATAATCCTGGAGACTGTTCTTGGGTTTGGGGCCTGTTGTCCCCAGGGACACTGCCTTCCATCCCCCTTTGTTTAGTGGTCTGTTTCCTGGCAAAAAAAAAAAAGAATGTGTCTTCCTTTGTTTTTCTGGGGTAGGCTGGTGGTGGAGGTCAACAGAGACACTCAATGAGCCTGCCCAGCTTCTGAGGATGGAGGGTGGAGGTTTTGTAAACCTCCCCTAGACTTGGAGCTCCTTGAAGGCAGGCAAGAGGTTCTGTTCACCTCTGTGTCGCCAGCATCCTTCGCCGGGCCTGGCACACAGTAGGCATGCAGAAAATGTTTGCTAAGTCCCAAGCTAAACCTGGGTCCAGTGCCCCCGAAGGATTCTAACAGCTGTTACTCTTCCCAAACATCCTGCCCCAAACATCCTGCCCCAAACATAGAAGATATGATTTATAGAATTGAAGGCATACATCAGAGTAATCTCAGGTTGTGGTCCCTCCGTGTATTTGTTTAGTCACAAATACTTCAGAGAGTTGCCTCATGGGTCAGGACTGAACGTTATTCCACTGATCATTCGATCAAAGCTCACTGAGAAGCATCCCAATTCTTTGCTACCTGTTGAAGCCTCTTCTCTGTCACCCATGAAAGTTGAGAGGAAATAATGGAAAAGCTACCAAGATGGATATGGAACAGTCATCAGAATAGCACCCATCCATGGGCATTGTCCCTAACTCTGGATGAATAACATGTATACCCAGCTTTCCATCCATCCATCCACTTATTCATTTCTCCATCCATCCATCCATCCATCCATCCATCCATCCATCCATCCATTCAATTTATCTATCCATCTACTCATTCATTTCTCCATCCACCCATCCATCCATCCACCCATCCATAATTCCATAAGATCGGTGATGGGTCAGCCACAGTCCCTGCTTGCCACAATGCCTTAATGTCTTAATGCTTCAAAAAGATTATAAGACCCTTGTGTTAGTCAGCTTGGGCTACTGTAGCGTATCATAGTCTCACTGGCTTAAACAACAGACATTTATTTTCTCACACTTCTGGAGGCTGGAATTCTGAGATCAGGATACCAGCATGGTTGGGGTCTGCTTCTCTTTTCCTGTGTGCTCATGTGGCCCTTTCTTGGTGCATGTGCTTGGGGAGACATCACTTTCTCTTCATCTTCTTAGAAGATCAACAATCTGATCCGGTTAGGATGTTACCCTCGTGACCTCATTTAACCTTAATTGCCTCCTAAAATCTCTGTCTGCAAATATAGTCACATTGTGGGTTAGGGCTTCATCATGTAAATTTGGGGGGAACACAGCTCAAATCCTTAGCAACCCTCAAGGACAGGAGCCTCTTATTGGGTCCTGTCCTCAAGATACAAATGAAAAATATCTGTTAGTCTACTATTTGGCCTTGACCAATCCTATCTCAGATAAGAGTAAAAAATGCAGGATGAAATTATTTGGAGTCAGACAAGTATGGATTTGATTCTAGGCTCTGTCACTCAGCTGGGTGAGGGACAGCATTTAATCTTTAAGAGTCTTCATTTCCCCATCTGTAACATGGGGATAATCACAATACCTACTTTATAAAACAAGATCCTCCACGTCAAGTGCATGGGACAGAGTAGGTATATAACAGATGGTAAAGTCAAGGAAGACCCAGGCCTAGGAACAAGCATTTCGTAAAGGTGAGAGGTGGTGGGTATAGTGATGAAGAGAGTAGGCTTCCCAAAGTTTAAATTCTCACTGGTCTTGCCTCTTCCTAGTTGAATGACTTGGGGCCTGTGCCTCCGTTTCCTCATCTAGAAAAATGGAGTCAATACCAGCAGCTATCACATGAGATGATTATGACTTGAGACTTGAAAAATTCTTACAACATAGTAAAAATAAAAAAAATATATTGGTTATGATTATTTAAGACTCAAGAAATTGTGAGTAATTTTTTTTTGGGGGGGGGACGCAATACTGCAACCCCTTAGATCAATGGTTCTCAACCTTCTGGCCTTTTAAATACAGTTCCTCATGTTGTGACCCAACCATAAAATTATTTTCGTTGCTACTTCATAACTGTAATGTTGCTACTGTGATGAATCGTAATGTAAGTATCTGATATGCAGGATGGTCTTAGGCGACCCCTGTGAAAGGGTCGTTCGACCGCCAAAGGGGTCGCGACCCACAGGTTGAGAACCGCTGCCTTAGATACACTTTGTTAATTCACCATCATTTTTACTGCCTCGTCACTTGCTGGTCACTCCCTGAGGTCGAGGGCCCTGTCCCCATGTCTTCCCTCCTCCTTCCGCACCTCACCCTGGAGAGCTCCACCGGGGGCTGAAGCACAGGCCCCGGGGCAGGTCCCTAGGTGTCCTGGATCCTGCTAGTGAGCCGGCCAGGCCCCAGTGGGAAGATATGATGAGAGAGACTGCGTACTGTTTCCCCATTTTAATTACCGCTGCCGTAATTGACTCACAAGTGGTGTTTGTGTTGCCATCAAACCCACGAGGACCTCGTTGTTTACGTGAATGACTCTCAGTGGAGTGACAGCTCCAAATGTGAGACGTTCTGTTTGTGCCAATTTAAGCAACGTGGCGGGCGACGGCTACAGATTTCCTTCTCAGCACATGGCCCGGGAGCTACTGCAGCGAGCTGGTCTTTCCTTTGCGAAGAATGACACGAAACATAGAATGGAACCTGAGGGTCACAGCACCCCGGAGCCGTGGGACATGGCAGCCCTGGAACCTCAGAGCCTTTGAGCCACCAAGGGTCTCCAATCTACTCCTCTGAGGCTCCTTGAGACGGTGAACGCTGGGCTTTGGGAGCCATCCCATTCCCTGCTCAGACCACTGGCTGCTGGGAAGACCTGTTTTGCTCATCAAGCTCCACTCTGCATCTCATTGATGCTGTCCTCTGGAGTGGTCACATCTGGAGAGACAGCTGGAGTGGGGGACAGTTGGAGGGAACAGGATACACTGACGCACAGACTGTCTTTCTTTCTGGGAGTGCAATCAATAAGTACATATTGACACTTAGTATGAGCCTGGGCTTGTGCCAGAAGCTACAGAGAAGACAAGAGGAGATTCCAACAGGGCTTTCTTTTTGAGAAATGTGAGCTCCAAACTGGCAAGGGCCACACACACACAGAATAGCAGGGGTGGTGCTTGAGAGAATTAAAGAGCCCGGTCTGGTGGTCCATACTCTGCATGTAACCAGGAGAGGAAGTCAGAGAAGGCTTCCTGGAGGAGGAGTCACACAGACTGGACCCGGAGGAATGAGTGCAGAGAGGGAGGATGGGGAGGAGGAGCAAAGGGACCAGGCAACAACATCTCTTGCCCCCAATGGGTCCAACGCAGCCACAGCCTGTTCAGTCCCTGTTGACCCTGGCCAGGCAGCAGCCCAGCAGGAGGCCGCGTCTGTGGAGCTTCCCACTTATTTATTTATTTTTCTGGTTTATGAAAAGATAATTCAGGAGACATTATTTCAATCAGACCCCCACGCAGTTTAGGAATGCTAATGCTTCCTCTATTAAAAAGGTGTGGAATAATTAGGATGCTGATGAAGACTGGGAGCAAACTCCGGAGAGATCCATTACCTAGGACTCAGTGCTTCCCCCGGCCCCTCCGATTCCCCCAGTGACAAATTAACACAGAACAGAACAACGGCTGCTAACACTTAGGGCACATTCAGTTCAGATTGGGAGCTTGGTTGTTTAGAAAATGATTTTCGTGGCTCAACCTTGGGACAATTTGGGATCACAGGCAGGCACCAGAAGCGGGGGAGCCGCGTGTAACTGGGGGCCAGGGAGGCACGGAGCAACAAGACCATGCGACAGCCCTGGTTTCGGGGGAGAGGTCCGGGCCTCAATCCTGGGGCCTTGCAGTGTGCCCTTGGGAGGCCACCACAACCTTCTATTTGGGGACAGTGAAAGGGTGAGCCTCCCTGGAGGAAAGAAACAAGGGAAGCCTTTGAAAAACATAAAAATAATTGTAATTAACATTCACCGAATGCTTTTTAGGAGCCTGGCACTACTCAAAGGGTCTATTTTTATAAATTCATTGAAATCTCACAGCAATGTCCCGGAGGTGAGGGCCTATTATTATGTCTATTTTAATGGTAAAGAAATGGAGGCGCAGAAATTCTGTTCTGCTATCAATCAAGCAGAACAGAAGCTGGACCTTAGACACAACGGATGACACTGCAGCCAGAACTGCGAAGACACAAGGACCATCAGGGAACACCCAGGACAGGGATGCGACCCTGCTTAGGAAGGGCCTTAAAAACAGGTTCTAGCCGAAACTGGTTTGGCTCAGTGGATAGAGCGTTGGCCTGCGGACTGAAAGGTCCCAGGTTCAATTCCGGTTAAGGGCATGTACCTGGGTTGCGGGCACATCCCCAGTGGGAGATGTGCAGGAGGCAGCTGATCGATGTTTCTCTCTCATCGATGTTTCTAACTTTCTATCTCTCTCCCTTCCTCTCTGTAAAAAATCAATAAAATATATTAAAAAAAAAACCACACAGGTTCTACAGGCTGGAAAGTTCCCCATAAAGATGGTGAGGTCCTGAGCCCCCCACCCCCACCCCCAAGACTTGTGAATGTGACCTAGAAATAGGGTCTTTGAATATAATGAAGTAAAGATGACGTCGGGAAGGTGGGTCCTAATTCAGTGTGACTGGTGTCCTCATAAAAAAAAGGGGGACATTTAGAAGCAGAGACAGATGCGCATAGAGAGAGGGTGAGGTGAAGACACAGGAAGGTTGCCACCTACAGGCTGAGGATGGTCTGCAGCTGCTGGGAGCTGGGAGAGAGGAACAGAGCCGATCCTCGATCCTCGCTCACAGCCCTCAGGAGGAACCCGCTCTGCCAGCACCTGGATCTTGGACTTCTGGACTTCAGAAAGGCGAGCCACTACATTTCTGTAGTTTAAGCTGCGCAGTGTGTGGCACTTTGTAATGGTGGCCCTAGGAAACTATCACAACAGGGAAACTAACATAACCTAATGCACAGTTAAAATTCACAGATGCGTCTCAGGGACCGAGGCAATTGGGAGCCATTGCAGGTATCTGAGCCAGCGAATCGCAGGAGCGTGGCATTTTTAAAAGATCACTCAGCGGTGTGTGTACCCCGAGTCTTGAAGGTACAGTGCTGAAAGCAGGAGAAGAGCTGCCATCACCATGTGTGAGATGATGTGAGAACTGGCTA